>NC_091128.1:143061243-143238743 GCF_040183065.1 Periplaneta americana
GGCAATTTCCACTCGCATGCAAATTAGCGGGAACACAGCGCTAGTAATGATCTGAGACAGTAACTTCCCATCAATCAGATATAGAAACACACATTCAGTCATCTATATCAGCGTTTCTCAAACTATGGTCCGCGGACCAACTGTGCTCCTCGAGTTCTGCCCTTGTGGTCCTTCAAAAAAAAAGAACAGAAAAAAAAAAATAAAATTCAAACGAATTGCGTATCACACTATAGCTGAAAATCTCAGAGTTTACAAATGACATATGGAAATCGCCTTTCATTTTTTCTCCCAGTAGACTACTAATATTTTATGAAATTTCTTACCCTAGCCGTCTACCCACTTCCCACTCTACTCTCAGCAACAAAAGAGAAATTTTAAGCACTATGAATGTGGTGTTCCTCGCCATTTTCTCAAAAGAACACCCGAATTCATAACAGTGGACCAAAGTACCGAACCTTTTCATGTATTGATGACTTTCTTAATAGTTTTGTCGACACCCAGCCTGCACATTGAAATGGGCACGTACTGTAGCTACGTTGTACACCAATAATAGAACGCGCCAAATTGCATCTTGTTGAAAATCGGGCATGTTTCTGCATTAATTTTTTTATTTGTTTTTCCAGATGACGAAATAAGAAATTTTATGCTCGACCATGCCGAAATATAGTAATTATACACCTGGTAGCAGTCATTAAAGTACACCCATTCATTAAAGTTCAGGTTTTCGATTATTCTCGGATATGCAATCGAAAGACAAATAGCAAAACGTCACGCAGGCTGGAAATCCAATACTGTCGCAGAAGGTTATGTTCTGCTACTATAATAATTAGCGTTAATTGTAAATAATATTCAAATAAATTCAATTTGTCATCTCGTTTTTCAATGTCGAATTCAATTTCAAGGTTATATCAAATCCAACGTTTATCTTACTAGATTATATCAATATTGTCGGCATTCGTTGCCCGGAAAAAATCAATACTTTCGCGTCTGCGCACATCTCACAATTTACGAGATTGCACAAGGTTAGTTTGCTCCCCAGTCAAATAACCATACGCTAACATGAATACTTTCAAATTTCAAATTAGAAATATGGTCGAGCATAAAAAGTCGTATGAAACTTGCCTATAATGGTAATTAAGACGCTTGTATGAAAATTATTAATCGCGTCTTAATTACTATCATTATAGGCTCGTTGCATAATGTACTATTAAGACTCCGTCTATTTAAAAATCCGACAGATTTACTTTTTACACTTGTGCGAGTCGTGTCTAAGTGCCATTTTAATTTCGAGGGTTTCATACATTCGTTTGAAAGCACTTCGTAACAAACAACGCACCGAGGTTTTGGTTCACTCTCATTGCCACACCAAGTAAATCCAAGTTCCAAATAACTCTTGTTATATTTACGAAAGTATACTTTCTTTGAATAGCTACCACTAGGACTAGATATTTCTTTAATGGCACTATAATCACTGATATTAATATATTTATTCACACACAGCTTCTGAACTAGCCATAGCACTGAATAAATGAAGCGTATCATCATGTTTATTTCTTTTCAAAGATCCGGATCGAAGTCAGTTTTCCATTACGCTACTTATAATGGCCATTATTTAACAGAGACATGGACAACTACTAGCGTGTATCACATAAGAAGGATTTCAAACAACTAACTAGGCTACTAATAGGCAAGTGATGAATCAACAATGCACAGAATTTTTATAAGTTACTTGTGATTGGCTACAAAAATATAATTAAAATAGTACATTATGCAACGAGCCTATAATTGTAGTAATTAAGACGCAAGTATGTTCGTTTATGAAACTCGCTTGCGCTCGTTTCATAATTTTCATACGAGCGTCTTAGTTACCATTATAGGCAAGTTTCATACGACTTTTTATGCTCGACCACATTTCTAACTTGAAATTATTCAAAAGTATTCATATTATGGTTATGTGAGTAACGAACTGATCTGAATTGTGAAATGTGCGCAGACGCGAAAGTATTGATTTTTTCCGAGGCCGAATGTCATTTGACCTTGATATAACGTAGAGAATAAGCTGAACAGTAGGCTTGATATAACCTGGAAATTGATTCAGAATTGAAAAACGAGATGACAAATTGAATTTATTTGAATATTATTTACAATTAACGCTAATTATTATAGTAACAGAACATAACCTTCTGCGACAGTATTGGATTTCCAGCCTCCGTGACTTTTCGCCAATTGTCTTTCGATTGCATATCGGAGAATAATCGATACTTGCGGTTTTATAATGGTACAAAGGTGATTTGTCATTGGCTGAACACCTGAACTTTAATGAATAAGTGTACTTTAATGAGGTGCATTAAAGGGCTACTACCAGGTGTATAATTACTACATTTCGGCATGGTCGAGCATAAAAGTATTGTAATTAATTAATTCTGTTTTAAAATATAAGTATACTGGTATTAAATATGCTACAAAAATGATAAATTTGCTTTCGAAGTGAACAAGAGTAAAGTGGTCCTCGGAACTTCTCTGACTTAAAAAAGGGGTCCCCACTTCAAAAAAGTTTGAGAAACGCTGATCTATATCAATCAACGTTGCAAGTTGGTTTGACGTATTTATAACCTATTTATCTGGCCACTTTCATTTGACTGTAATAAATTCTATAACATTGGACGTTAATTCAAGGCAAGACGAATTGAAAAACGCACTTATTTTCTTGGTGCATGTACAGCTGAACATGCCGGTGCCTCTCTTCAGGGATCCATATTTGGTATAACCGCCGGCTGTTTTAATACGTCCTGGTAACAGCGTGTGAATGTCTAGTATTATTGTGAGAGTACGGCCTCTATTTTCTTTCTTACAGCGGGCGCAATGAATCTGGTTCTTCATGCCGCCATTATCACAAATAAATTACACAGACTATACTATGCCGTTCTGATTATTCGGAGTGCTCTGTTTCCATGATGGTTTCATCATACATTCATTACTCAGGGGTATTCAAACTTGTTAAACATAAATGAATGACGTCACGGAATACACTGATTTGTTATTAATTATTTGTATCTTAATTCAAAGTCTGGAAATGATATATATTAATTAAGATATGCACTGCAAGTACGATCAACATTCGTGATTAATAATTATGTCTTCTCTACACTACGATAAATTGTTAAAACATATACACACTACGCAAGCTACCAGCAACGGCTGGCAGAATTCTGAAATCTAAACTCTGAGATTTTAAGTAACCAAAATTTATAGATAGCTCTTATGAAAATAAAAATTTGAACACAGCCAGCGTTATATCTTGAGCTTATTTATTATTTACTTATTTGACCTGGTAGAGATAAGGCCGTCAGAGCTTCTCTGCCCCTCTACCAGGAGATTCCAACTACAATATGAACAATAAAATTACAATTAGTATTAAATTTACAATTACAATTATAATAAAATCAAAGTACGAAAAGATTACCTGACTAATTAAAGCTAGATAATTTATCATAGAAAAACAAAGAATATTTTATATTCACTGAATTACAAATGAAACCTAGAATAACAAAATTGTATAGTGATGAAATTACTGAATATTGAAATATTTTGTGATAGATTAAGGAAACTATTTACAAGAAATCAATTACTGACCAAGTGCCTAGTAAGTTTGCGTTTGAATTCAATTTTATTTCGACAGTCCCTGATGCTAGCATGTAACGAATTCCAGAGTCTTGGCAGGGCTATTGTGAAAGAGGATGAGTACGAGGATGTGCGATGGGATGGTATTGTTAGTATTGTTTCATGACGAGAGCGTGTGTTCAGATTATGGGAAGAAAGGTAAGTGAAGCGAGACGACAGGTACGAAGGAATAGAAGAGTTCAAGATTTCGAAGAGAAAGAGAAGTGAATGTAAATGTCTTTTCTTATCTAGTTTAAGCCAACCTATTGCTTACAGGGATGGGGTAATATGACCATACTTACGAACATTGCTTACAAAACATACACACAAATTATGAGCACGTTGAAGTTTCGTTTTGTTGTCGCTGGAGAGGTCAGTCAGTAAAATGTCAGCATAGTCAAAATAGGGAAATACAAGTGTCTACACAAGGGATTTATTTAAGCAAGAGGGGAGAAAATTTACCCTTTTTAGCACATGGATAATAGAATATAGCTCTGAGTGACGTTAATGAATGTTAGGATTGAATTCAAGAACGGGCTCTTGTATATGGCAAACTACGAACACTGATCACATATCACATTTCAATTCAGGAATCCGCCCCTGAGCACGACTTCTACTCTTTCAGAGGCGAGCTAAAGTTTTTCTGTATATATTAAATTTTATGTTATAATTATTAGCAAAATAAATAAATAAATAAATAAATAAATAAATAAATAAATAAATAAATAAATAAATAAACAAATAATTAATTAATTAATTAAATAAATAAATACATTATCTGATACAATTGATGTGTTGTAGTTATAATGTAGGAATCATTCGTGCCAACTACTTCCAATCTAACGGTTGCTATCGCTCAATGGCATACCCTGAATAACATGGACTATGAGGATCTGCTGAACCTGCTGACACAATGTGCCAACTGACATGCATACCCTGAACAACATGGACCATAAGGATCTGCTGAACCTGCTGACACAATGTGCCAACTGACATGCATACCCTGAAAAACATGGACCATGAGGATCTGCTGAACCTGCTGACACATCGTGCCAACTGACATGCATACCCTGAACAACATGGACCATGAGGATCTGCTGAACCTGCTGACACAATGTGCCAATTGACATGCATACCCTGAACATGGACCATGAGGATCTGCTGAACCTGCTGACACAATGTGCCAACTGACATGCATACCCTGAATAACATGGATCATGAGGATCTGCTGAACCTACAGACAAAATGTGCCAACTGACATGCATACCCTGAACAACATGGACCATGAGGATCTGCTGAACCTGCTGACACAACGTGCGAACTGACATGCACACTTGAATAACATGGACCATGAGGAGCTGCTGAACCTGCTGACACAACGTGCGAAATGACATGCACACCTGAATAACATGGACCATGAGGATCTGCTGAACCTGCTGACACAACGTGCGAACTGACATGCACACCCGAATAACATGGACCATGAGGACTGGCTGAACCTGCTGACACAACGTGCGAACTGACATGCACACCTGAATAACATGGACCATGAAGATCTGCTGAACCTGCTGACACAATGTGCCAACTGACATGCACACCCTGAATAACATGGACCATGAGGATCTGCTGAACCTACTGACACAACGTGCCAACTGACATGCACACCCTGAATAACATGGACCATGAGGATCTGCTGAACCTGCTGACACAATGTGCCAATTGACATGCTCACCCTGAATAACATGGGCCATGAGGATCTGCTGAACCTGCTGACACAATGTGCCAATTGACATGCACACCCTGAATAACATGGACCATGAGGATCTGCTGAACCTGCTGACACAATGTGCCAATTGACATGCTCACCCTGAATAACATCGGCCATGAGGATCTGCTGAACCTGCTGACACAATGTGCCAATTGACATGCACACCCTGAATAACATGGACCATGAGGATTGGCTGAACCTGCTGACACAATGTGCGAACTGACATGCACACCTGAATAACATGGACCATGAAGATCTGCTGAACCTGCTGACACAATGTGCCAACTGACATGCACACCCTGAATAACATGGACCATGAGGATCTGCTGAACCTGCTGACACAATGTGCCAACTGACATGCACACCCTGAATAACATGGACCATGAGGATCTGCTGAACCTACTGACACAACGTGCCAACTGACATGCACACCCTGAATAACATGGACCATGAGGATCTGCTGAACCTGCTGACACAATGTGCCAATTGACATGCTCACCCTGAATAACATGGGCCATGAGGATCTTCTGAACCTGCTGACACAATGTGCCAATTGATATGCACACCCTGAATAACATGTAGCATGAGGATTGCCTGAACCTGCTGACACAATGTGCGAACTGCCATGCACACCCTGAATAACACGGACCATTAGGATCTGCTGAACCTGCTGACACAATGTGCCAATTGACATGCACACCCTGAATAACATGGACCATTAGGATCTGGTGAACCTGCTGACACAATGTGCCAATTGACATGCACACTCTGAACAACATGGATCACAAGGAACTGCAGAACTTGCTGACACAATGTGCCAACTGAGATGCACATTCTGAAAAACATGGACCAGGAGAAACTGCAGAATCTGCTGACACAACATGCCAACTGAGAGTGTTTCAAGGTAAAGGGATAGAGTCAATTTGAAGTGTATTTTGTTCATGAAAGATGTTAGTTTTTGTCTCATTAAATTTACTTGAATAAAACATTTTTATATTTCGATCACACAAAACAAAATGCATACGACGCGATGTGGTCAGTATCATTTCCTCGATTACAATACCGCCTCTTTGTACAATTTGTGTAGACGTCTTACGATACTAGGAGAGTAAATACCAAAATTTAGTGCCGTGAAATCAGTTATCAGATGATGATGACAGTAATAGTCATAATAATAATAATAATAATAATAATAATAATAATAATAATAATAATAATAATAATAACTGTATTCGCCATTGTAATAACTCGTTGGTCTTCAGAATAAAGGTGTATTTTCTTTTTATCAGGTGATTATGAGAACACAATAGAATGTAGGAATAAAGTACCGGTAATAAATATAACGAATGATTTTATTATATCACCAGGATTATCATTCTCACTAAATCTCTTTAAAGAGTTTGATTACTGTTGCTTGCTTCTTCCTTACGGCTGTGAGAATTATTGAACAAATATTGCATCCTTCTAGTCATATGTATAGTATGGTGCGTGGTCTGTATCTTGAGATAAACATAAATCAAAAGACAGGAACTCAGTCTCGATGGGCGGGATATAAGTTTCCAATTTCCTGTCAAGAATAAAAGCCCTGGACCGCTGAATTTATGGCTAGAAGCACTACGGCTTGATCTACAGCAAAAGACACAACCGATTATAAAGCGAAGATATATGATATTGATACTGATATTACTTTATTGCCATACAACACAAAGTATACAGACATAGTCGAACATATTAATATTTCAAAAAATAATTAATATTATACAAACTCTCCTTTGTTAAAATACACTTAATTTTACTTTTAAAAACATTACCAGTCAAAAAGCTCATAATCAGAGGTAAACTATTACAAAATTTAACTGACATAAAATACCAATTCTTTTGACACATACTAAAATTCCGTACAATTCCGTCGTCAGAAACCTCGGCATTTTCTTGGACGAAATTTTAAATTGGGAATGCCAAATAAAGGAAATATCCAAGAGAGTGTGCTATACCATGCATTCTCTTAACCCATTCAGAAACTTCCTTCCGCCAGAATTAAAACAGATTTCAGTGCAAATCCTCGTACTACCACTGTTTGACTATTGCGACGTAATACTTACAGACTTGACAACTGACCTTTCGAACAAGCTGCAGCGTGTGCACAATATGAGTGTCGGATTCATCAGCAATGCTCACAAATTTGACCACATTACACCCTCTTTCAAATCTTTATCCTGGCTGCAACTTAGTAACCGTAGAACACTTCATTCGCTGTCTCTTCTGTTTCGAGTTCTCCACACTTCTACTCCAAATTATCTTCGTTCCCGGTTTAACTACTTATCCTCCAATCACAATCTAAACACCAGGTCACAGGAGAGCCAAACCCTAGCAATTCCTGCCCACAGAACATGCCACTATTCATCCTCTTTTACTATCTCAGTTCCCCGTGAATGGAATTCTCTACCCCAGAAGATTAGGGGCTGCCAGACAATAACCACGTTCAAGAGAAGGCTAAACGATTTCTTACGGGCGCAGTGAAATTGAAGTTATAATTGTGATCGAGTTTAACAATATAATTTAATTTAGGTATAACTATTATTATTATTATTATTATTATTATTATTATTATTATTATTACATAATTATTTTATTAGTGTTGTGAAGATGAAAAGAATTGTCATTGTATTATATTAATTATGTATTATATTGTCTTGTATTGCAGTATTGTATTGCTTTGAATTGTATTGCATTAATTATGTTACATTCATAGCAATGTAGTAATTTTCCATCATACTGGTTGAGTGGAAGAGAAGGCCGAATGGCCTTAACTCTGCTAGTTAAAATAAACCATTATTATTATTATTATTATTATTATTATTATTATTATTATTATTATTATAGAATTTATTTATTAAATCTCCATTTTTCCTGGTAAAATGATTATGGTGATTATTATTTATTAAAAATTTGTCTTACAAATGAAAGTATATAAAATATATAAAGACTTGGGATAGTCATTACTCCTAATTTTAAAAACAATGGTTTGTAGTGAGCTAAATATGATTCCTGACAGATTATTCTGAGAGCTTCTTATTTGTAATTCAAACACTTCATCGTAAAGAATTTTTCTATTACCTTCTTGATAAAGATTAACGTTTTAGGGTAAAACACTTCTTATTATGGCTATTTCCAAGATTTCATAGCACGGAATTCAATTTTTGTAACTTGTATAAATGTTCTACAAAATTGTAAAGATGCTTAATCGTACTTTTTCCATAACATTTTAACTTGGTCATCAAGCTATCTTATATTATCAAGAATACAACTGACATGTTTCTAGGAACTGTGCCGTGTTATTTAAAAAGCTTCTTTGACATTTAGCATGTTTCAAACCGTTCATGCAATGATCTTCGCCTTTAAAAACGATTAACAAAAGCGATAACAGAAGAGTTTTATTTGTTGAACAGAGTGTCATGGCTATTTCCTTTAATTTATCATCAAAGTCTGTTTTTTCTTCGTTTCTCGTCCGGGAAATGAGCAACTGTCCGCATAAATATGGCCGCTGAAACCACAAATAAGTTCTCCAGGACTGTTGACTAAAGAGGTCACTTTACTGAAATGAATGCGAACACTTTGAGGCAGAATAGCGAGAGACTTTTTTCTTTCTTTCTTTACAGTGGGCTCTAATTGTGTCGGCAAAATGATAAAGTAATAATGAAATACGGTAGAATAAAAGTCGCTGCGAACAAACACAGTCGCCCCAAGCATAATTCGGACACCAGATAAACAATGAGGCGTAAATGTCAAAACAGGGGTGACCAAATCCATACTATTCATTTAAAAATAATAGTACTCCTGCTTAGTATATATTTGGGAGACACAGAAATAATTTTTCAGGCATAAATTTAGAAGAAGGCCTGTTGTTTATTGTGCAACAATTTTACAGTCCCCGATGCCTGACGGTGTTAATGCAAAGGTTTCGTTGACGGCCAAAGATAAGAGAACGTTTGAGTGCACAATAAATTAAAGAATGCGTGAAAGAACGGGGAAATGGGAGGAAAAACATTTAAAAAGTACATAATGAAAATCGCGTCCTTGCAAGGGCGCTTGGACTCATCTTAACCTTTATGTGAGCTCCAAGCTTAAAGACCATTTGTCTCACTATGCAACATGTATTCAATCGGCGAGCCGTAATGCATCGGTAACATTACAAATTAGTATGTATGACTTCCAAGTTTGAATTTCCATTAAACGATATTAAGTACAGTTCATATGGTCCAACGTCCAGAGACATTTGGTATAATATATTTGATATAATACTTACATATGGTCCAAACATAAAAAACGTCCAGAGTCATTTGTTACAATGCATTATGGTCCAATAAAAACTTCAAAGACATATATATATATATATATATATATATATATATATATATATATCGACGAGCCAGTTCAAAAGGTAAATAACTCAAAATTCAAAGTTTTGTGAAATATGTATTTTAAAGCTCTATATTGTTGTGAAAAATCTAATTAACACACTCTAATTTGAAATTTATAGTATATATATATATATATATATATATATATATATATATATATATATATATATATATATTTTAAATCACAGTTAAGTAATAGAACACAAATGACTAACAAGGGAACCTTCTATCATGGTGAATTGAAAAGGCGGTAATGCCGCAAATTTTTGGAAAGAGGAGGCAAAAGTAAGTCAGCAGATGAAATTTTTCCGCCTTAGCTCCATAGGAACAAAAGTTATGGGACTGCAAATTTAACATGGCAGTCTGTGGCAAGTGACTCAATGTGCGCACTTAAAGGTTAAAATGAAGCTGTTTTTTAAGTCACTGCATTGCAAACGAGATATTGCAGCTGTTGTGCTTTTTAAATAATACTGCGTATTACCGCTAGGATGCGATCACCTACTTTTACTACGGGAAGGTAAGTCTTTCTCGAGCTAATTCTGGTGTTACAGCTACTCTTACGTTTCATTTGTGCCACATACAGGATGGATCCGAAAGTTGTGGTTCAGATGATGGTGCGCGAGTTTGGCACCAGTGACGCTAAACCGTCAGTCGTATTCATCCGGATGTTTCATCAGTTGAAGAATGAGTTAAAAGACGAACAGGAGGCCGTGGAAACATACACGTCACTCTTATTGATGAAATACCAGATTTGGACGTGGAAGATGGGCAACAAAATTATGGTGACATAGAAGACGAACGTCAAAAAGACGGCCAGAAAGCGGAGGACGCTTAAGAGACGGAGACGTCGCATCGTCGCAAATCAGCACGTCTTCTTACGTCGCTCTTCTAAAAGAATAAAAACGTAGTCGACGACGATTACGAGCAGAAATCGATCGACTATACGAACGATACAGTCAGCGGAAAGAGACGATCCTTCACCTCTGTAAAACAAAAATCGATTCCTTCTCATCACACGGAAGATGCTTTACGATTACGATGCAAAAGTGAAGAAGAAGAAGAAGAAGAAGAAGAAGAAGAAGAAGAAGAAACCTGGAATGGCAGATAATAATGCCATGGTTCTGCAACATTTCAAAGAAATGTCAAGTACGAACTCTGTCATAAATGGCAGAACTATCAGGCTTTGGGGCTTACAAGTGAAGGCTCAAATTCATCCTGACGACCGTCTTAACTTTAGAGCTTCTGACTCGTGGGTATAGAGATTCAAGCAGCAGAATCGTACCGTTTCTCGTTCTGTGACGCATAAAGTGAGTAGAAACTTCGCAGCAAAGAGACAGACGTGAAGCAGAAATCAGACAGCTTCGTGTTGAAGAGGAAGCAATTCTTCATCGATCGTGGCTTCACTCTTCGCTAGATCCTCAACACTGATCAAAGTCGATTTGAAAAAAGAGGTTCACTCCGGACGAACCCTGCGTTTCAAAGGAGGGAAGAAATTTTATCCCACAGTAGTATCAGAGGCTACGACGACGTACGCCAGTCATTTCCATGGACGGACAAATCTCCTCCCCAATGCATCTTCTGTCAGCCGATTCACAGAACATGTTCCCTAAAAATAAACTTGCTGACTCATATAATATCAAATCATATGCTTCTGATTCAGCGAATAAGCGGAATGCACATATGAAGAATATGCTTTCGCAAGTATTTTCGCCCAGAATTTCTTCATTGCATGAAGATCGATATCCATAATGTTTGAAATTCAGATGCACAACAGCTGAATATCTCGTGTGCAATGCAGTGACTTCGAAAACAACTTCATTTTAACCTATGAGTATGTACACTGAGTCACTTCCCACAGACTGTCATGTTAAATTTAAAGTCCCATAACTTTTATCCCTATGGAGCTCAGGCGGAAAAATTTCACCTGCTGACTTACTTTTGTCTCCTCTTTCCAAAAATATATGGCATTACCGCTTTTTCAATTCACCATGATAGAAGGTTCCCTTGTAAGCTTCATAATAAGTTTAGTAACACTGAAAATTTAAAAATCAGGCGTGCCACATGATACTGTTTTAGGGTAAATTTTATTATCACAAATATGTATATTTTTAAGAAAGAAAACCATTAAACCAAATATCCTGAACCTTTTCAACATTACGTAGGCCATATGGACTGTATAAAATATAATCAATGAAGTAAATATCCTGGACTTTTTTTTAACAATAGACCACTGTTTATTGTACCAAATGTCACTTGAGTTTTCTGTTTGTACCAAATAATGTTAAATTCTCTTTCATTTACAAGATAATTTTGCGTTCGGTTATTCTTAACAATTAAACAAAATATAATCCTCTGACAGGAGGTACCAGGTGAGTCAAAAGCTCTAGGATAGCCTTTCATTTCGGAGACGGAAGGGATAATTAAAGATCTGAGTACCCCACCAATGAATGGGTGGGGACCAACGTTTGCTGTCTTATTTGGAACATGACCGGCATCTTGATCAAGATCACAGCTTTTTAATGGAAAGGGGGTCACGTGGCATATGAAAAAGGGCGTATAGATGATACTGTCTGCGAGTCATTCTCAAAATTAAGAGAATATTCCTTTCTCCTGTGTCTTTTTTCAGTAGCGAGAACTATACCGATTGCGCTAAAACGATTTTGATTTTTTAAACACTAAAAATAAAGATACCTGAAACAAACTACACGGCACGCAAAAATATTTCTCATGGCACAAAAACAAAGGTTCACAACCGTTCAGTCATGAAGTCACAGCCGGAGATATCGAAAAGGTTCTGTTTACACGTTGTAACTCTAGTCCAGTATGTAAGTGGTAAAATACCTGTTAAAGAGGGATCATGTGGAAAACTACCTGGTCCTATATCAAAACGAGGTTGATGAATAAGGTATCCGAGGAATGCATCCAGGTAATATCCTTCAGGTCAGAAAAAAAAGTAACCTCATAAAATAATAGTCCAGCAATATATAAGTGGAGCTATTACAGAACATTCCAAGAAATTAAAATCCTCTATCTCGAGATCTCGGCAATTTTGAACTTTAACTACATGACAAGATGATCTTCAAATAATTTATGGATACGTGATAATTTGTGTTTGACAGAAGCCGAGCAATCAACCATGCAAATGGCTGGCATTTCAATGCGTTCGGGCTCACAGCGGCTCTTTTGGCACACAAAGATCATAAAAATGTTGACCAAGCGCCAAGACTACATTACGATCTGTAATTACGCGATAAAAGCTGTACATTTACCAACGTTTATTGACTGTAGCAGCATTGATTTCAACCACACATCCAGCATGTTTTCACAGAGATTTATCTTCTTATATTCCACACATCCACACATTTTCTTCAGTGTCTAAAGGAGATCGTAAGTTTGAATAATATTTGTTTTAAACATCTGAATTTTGTAAATTATGCTTTTTACAGAACATTAATTTAGGAACCTGAAACGAAAATAGAATTTGGAAGAATCGATGTTTACTTTCGAAGTTCATACAATACGTTAGATTGTCTCGGTGACGTAATATAACTTAGTAGTAGTGGCCATACTTGCTGAAGTACTGCGAGCTTAAACAAGACCGAGACCGATAGATTTCAGTCTTCTTTGGAAAGATGTGTAAAGTTTGGTTCGTACGTCAGAATGTAAAAAAAAAACCTTTAGTATTAAATCAATATCACCAAAACTCTAATAAACTGTCATATTTTTCGTCTACCATTCCTACTTGCAGATCAGGCCGTGTTTTACGAATTAATATTAGAGGAGAAAAATTCGCTCCGGCGCCGGGGATCGAACCCGGGTCCTTGGTTCTTCGTACATGTTGAACTTGAAGTCAGGCAACAAAAGGAAAAACACTAGAGAAGAGGAATTCGATCCGGTGCTGTGGATTGAACTTCGTCGTAGCTCAATGGTTAGAGCGCTTGGTACGTAGAACCAAGGACCCGGATTCGATCCCCGGCGCCGGAGAGAATTTTTATCCTCTAATATTAATTGTTACCATAACAGATATATTCTGTAGGACCAAAAATTAATCTTTACGTAAGTGTTTCACGAAGTTTGAAGTGCTTGGAAATTGAGGATCCCAGTAGAAAAGAGGCCCATGCCACATTCCTATCGATTATTTCTTTCTTCAATAATACGACACATCTTATTATATAGCACCTGTTCTGTGAACTTATAGTCTTGTGGCACGTGTCTACCGGACATGGTAAGCATTTATAAATGCCTCTTCTTCACTTAACCTCTTCCCTTACTATATATTTTACCAGTTTTGTGAAAAAAGTGTCATATTTTTTTATTTGAGTATAGAGGTCATTTAATATTGCAGAATCACTGAACATCACTAATTTTCTTACATACCTAAAAATCACTATGAAATAGACATACATTCATACCTGAATTATTATCCCGAGTTATCTCGTGCACCTTGATTCCAGCTCTGGTAGTTATCCCACTTTGATTTTCTCCTGAACTATTTACCAAATTATGTTCTTTTTATGGATTAATTTATGAGGTACAATACCAGTGCTGTTATCAAGGGGTTAAATGTTGCTTGTCTTGTGACAGACTCCAAAGTAGGGTATTACGCACAGTGGCACATTGCATTCCGGATAGTAGTATCTGCTCTCCTATATGAGAGCGTTTTGGGAAGAATGGTGTAGCAGTCATTGAATATTTTTACCAGTACATCTGTTCTTCAGGTTTGTGAATAATGTTCTGCAGTATCACTTTGCCCAAAAGTACACGTATTTCAGAGTCTGTAGTAGGCCGCCAAGAATTATTTTCAGCATTCTGTGAGCACTTATTAGCATGCCGAATCGTCTCCTCGAATATAATGTTGATGATGTCATTATTAAAGAATAATTTTAAAAATTGAGAATTATCGTTATCAGAAACAATGTTAAAATTTCAGGGAATGGGGACCTCGGAGGTGCAGAAGAAATGGTGTCAGATGTCTTCTATTCAAACCACTGTCGAAAAGACGCGACATCAACTGATCTGAATTTGTTTGTTGGTCTATAACTTCGTCTTCTGATACCGATATTTCATTTCCTAATCTTCTACAGGAATATATTCCTGATCAAAAGTTTCGGAATCACTAACTTGATCCATTTTTACACAAAACAGCACAAGAAACACTAAACACAAACAGAAACCGCCAAAACTAACTAGCATCTACTCACTACTGTGTGTGAATGCTATATGAGCATAGAATTCCACTCGCAAGGAAGTACAAAAAACACCACCAGATATAACAATATCACTAACTTCTGTAGCGATCTAGTGAGGAAAAGGTTAATGAAAGAATGGAAACATAATTATATATTCGGGATATAATCCTTAGAAGCGAAAATGGGACTTAGACGAGTTAACTCGGGTTAATAAATTTTGACACAAGTTAGCAACCCGAGTTAACTCGGGTTAATCAGGGAAGTGGGTAAAGAGAGAATCTTTGTGGAATAAAGGTCCATGCCACATTGTGTTCGATTTATAGTAAAGTGACTCTGATTGGCGGACTCGTACGAAGCCGCCCAATTAGGTGCTATGTACTGTCTCGTGTTCACCTCGTTCACAATACGGAGGAATCGTGTAACAAAGAAATGAAATAGTTTCTGTCAAGTAACGTCCTCGTAATACACATCAGTGAAAGCATAACGAAAGAAAGATATTAAGAAAAAGTGGTAGGCAGTATGTGAGACGAATCAAATCTGTTGTGACTGAGAAAGTGTATAATGACAGTATGATATTATATTTATTTATTGCTTGTTTTAAATATTAAAGCCCAAAACAATGAGTGGAAAAGATCACATTTTTGTACTAGTAAATTTAAGACTATATATTAGATAAAGATGGCCTATTGTGTCCCATGAAGGGCAAAGCCTCCTTAAATAAAGGAAAGCTCTATTTGTCTAACGCGATGAGCTAGTTCACGTTAGACGTGATATTTAAGTCTAAGAACTTGAATTTCTTTAACAATGGTTCTCTCACTGCCTTTCACAACTTCCTGTCTATGCACAAATGTCCCTCGAGTAGTTTCCACTTTCTTCTGTCTCTTGCCTCTCTGGACCATTGTTGACCTGCCTGTTCTCTGAAGAAGTCTGCCCATCTGCGCCGAGGTCTGCCCTGAAGTCTCCTTCCTATACGGGGGTACCACATGGTAGCTCGGTATGTCCATCTGTCGACCATATATTACTTTAATAAAATAGTAATCGATATCCGATCCACTTGTGCGCCTTAAAAACAAGTAGCTAACCATGATAGCATTCTTTAAGTAATCAATTCGATTGTAGTTTTATCACTGTGAAAATGACTCGATTCGAGTGAAGATTCGGATATCAGGGTAATTCACGAGGATTTACCGTCACTTACGGAGCTTATTTCCGAAGACATTCTGAGCAGAAAAATACCATATAAACATTTGTCCTAAACTGAATATTTTCAGAGTTATACTAATTTGAAGTTTTTTTGTAAAATACCATTACTCTTTAGTTTTAAGGGTAAAAAATATTACAAAAATTATATTTTTCTTGCGCATTTATCACAAAAATTGTTACAAACCACGTCACTCTTATAAATTCTTCAAGACTGTACATTTGGATGCATAATTAAACTGTAAAGAATCGATTTCCTAAAATCGTAACAATTTTTGTGATAAGTGCGTAGGAATAATGTAATTTTTAGTTAAAAATTGAAAAAAAAAAAAAACAAAATCTGTACAAAGCAATTAATAACACATTTTTAAGCTTCAGAACACTAGCCCATTAAAGAAATGATACTTCTGAATAGTTCATTCTCTATTTGTAATATTCTTTTGCCCTTAAAAAGAAAGAAAAAAAAGGTATTTTACTAACAATTTCAAGTTAGTGTAACTCTGAAAATACTGAGATTAGGACAAATGTTTATATGACTTTTTTTGCTCAAAATGACTTGGGGAAATAAGCTCTGTAAGTGGCGGTAAATGCTTGTGAATCACCCTGTAGATATGCATGAGTATTATATTTTAATAATCATTGTCCTCATTCCACATATGTGCATACATTACCTTGCATAGGAGAAGCACCGACTTAAAAATGCTTCTCCTTCAAAAATTAGTTTTCGTGGCATGGGTCTCTTTTCCACTGAGCCCCTAAATTGTACAATAAAAGTTGTAACGCCCATCCCGTGGAATGGAGACAAATCTCTGCCTATGCCGGGAATTTATTTATTTACTTATTTATGTTTTATTTATTTATTTATTTATTCTTGTGTTGTTAAGGCCATCAGACCTTCTCTTCCACAACACCAGAAATACAAATGCAATAATAGAAATAAACAGAAAAAAATACACTATATACAAAGTAAAGCTACACAAGAAATAAAGAGAGAGAGAGAAAAAACACAATAAACAAAGTAAAGCCACACAAAAATATACACAGGTTGCAGTCACACAAACTTTAAATGAGTGATTAAGTATCATAATTAATTGTATCCTAAGTAATTAACTAACATAAACAAGAAACTTTCAATTTTAATCTAGATTAAAAAAGAAAAAGAAAAAAAAAACACAAATCAATACTTCTAGCAATACCTAAAAACATTAACTAAGACAAAATTTTCCAATTTAATTTTGAATTGTGATGAAGTCCGGCAGTCCCTGACGTCATTAGGTAACGAATTCCAGAGGCGAAGTATTTCTACAGTGTAGGAAGATGAGTATAAAGACGTTCTATGATGAGGGATAGAAAGAAGTGCTTGATGTCGGTTTCGGAGAGTTGTAAGAAATTGAAAGCGCGATAACAGATAATTCGGAGTAGAAGTATGCATGATTCTAAAGAGAAGAAACAGTGAATGTATTGTTCTTCGTTCCTTCAGACGCGCCCATGAAAGTAACTGGAGGGAAGGTGTTATATGGTCAAATTTATGAGTATTGCAGATGAATCATATGCACACATTATGAACACGTTGTAGTCTCTCAGCTAAGAGTGAACTTACATTAGTTATCAAGGAATCGCAATAATCAAAATGGGGCATTAAAAGCGTCTGAATAAGATTCTTTTATAGACTAAGTGGTAGAAATTCTTTCATATGGAACAAGGAGAATCGAACCAGGAGAAGCATACTCAATATCCATATAGCCGTAGCGACGGAAAATAATAACATATAAAATTCTTTTACGAATACACTGTTCAAAAATTTGTTATCATTATATACGCATACATACTCTGGTTACAATATCAGAAGTGTTGTGATGAAAATAGAACTTACTCTTCTACTTAAGGCAGTAAAATTAAACGACAAAACAGTACGATAATGTAATGCGAATATCTTCGATTTCAATTACACTGTACTGCATTAACATTCCAGAAAACGAGCGCCTTGCCGCGGGATAGAATACCGAAGCCACCCCGAGAGATATGTTTATCGCTATTTTTGTCGATTTAAATAACAAATTAACAACTTTTATCCAGCAGTATACAGAACCTTAATAGCCATGTGCTAATTGTAAGATATCGAGCGACGGTGCATTAACCCAACTTGGTATGCAAAGAGCAGCTAATCTTAAACAACAATTTTATCATCCCAGTGTGCTTGGGGTTTAGTCACGGAATCGCCATCAATTACCGGGGGCAAATGTATGAGACAAGGTCAAGTTGGCATTTAAAATTCATCAAACAGACAAAAGATTAGCGGAGATGTACGAGATAATTTAGTACAATTACGTGGCAGTAACACTTTCCATCGCATCCCAGTCTCCCTTACATTTCCATATTATTTTCTCTTTGCGTTTCTATTTTACGTGTCAGCTACGTTCAGAAAGAAGTACACCTAACTGGCTCAGCATTAAAAGCACTCGTGAATTCAGAACATAACTGGGAATAGCACAGGAACATGAGCAAGAATGAAACGATATTTTAATGAACGGCAATTTTACCCGCGGGCGTTGTTATAGTAATTACTGAATCAAATCGTTTGCATGCCCGATATGAATGACTGTTTTCTCTAAATTTCTACTTCAAACTTTTATTTCTCATTATCAAAAAGTGGCTTGATGCAAATTTTCTATCCCTAAATACAGGGACATCATTTTATTTTTACTAACATTTTTAATATTAACCTGGTTATACCTTTAGAGAACCGGAAACACCGTTCGCTACCTTCTTCCACGACTGGAGTTCGATGATACCGGCGTAAAACACAAACAAATCACTTTACTAGGTATAGGAGGGTAGAAAAGTACTTCATCCATTTACGTAACCTAGAAAATATCGCGATTTTGAGTTCGATAATTTTCATTAGGTTTTTGTTTAATCAAAATGCAGTACTCTATTAAGAATAAGTATTTTTACTCACGAACTGAGCTATCCATGCGAACGTATTCATTATGCAGTGTATATTATACTGTCTACAGCCCATTAGCGTGCAATATAGAGAATGAAGTTCAATTGAAAAATAATCGTAATATGGATATTTAAACACATTTTTGAAAATGGTGGTCGTTCATTTCGATACACGCTTCAATTCTTTTGTGCATATTATCGCACTATAGACTATTGCATCTAATTCCAACTGCCAGTTCCGTCCTTCGTACTAGTAACTCATGTTGAAATAATTCTGTACCTACTCCATAAAAGAGTACCTTACGTACTGTAAATTCAATCTTCACTTCTGCCCGACCCGCACAGATAAAAATTACTCAGACATGCTATCTACTGTCCGTCCAAGTGGTTATGCCGTAGGATCGTAGAAAGGAGAGAAATCACGTGACAGTTAATTACTTAACGAGGCTCTTTCATTTAAGTTATTTTAAACAGTTGTATAATATTACGTAAACGTCCAATTCCTAACAGAAATTAATGTTTTCAGAAAAAAGCTAAGACAGCCCAGAAGCAGGTGGGGGAAATCGGGATGCGACGTAGGCAAAAGGACAGTACCTTTGCGAAAATATGATTCAATATTGAAAGTTCTTTCGTCACTGGAAAACGCGAACATATTTCTGGAACGTACTATACTCAATAACTCAGTGCTGTTAATTATATGCAGCCTTGATTCTGTCTGGTGGACAGTTGAAACTTCATTAGTAGAAGGGGTGGGAGTGAAGTACATTAAAAAACGCAGGTACAATAAAAATTGAAGTAAAAATAAAATGATGTCCCTGTATAACTAAAACTATTTTGGTGCCATTTTCTTTAACAGTCTCTGGGTTGAACAAATTGAAATCACTTTCTCATTTAAAATTAATAATCCACAACTCTCTACAACCTGTAATGTCCTTGCCTGAAAGAATCTGTAGATGTGAAATACCTGGGAATTATTGTTGATCAGCACTTGAAATGGAATAGACAAATCATCTTTTTATGTAACAGGATCCGTAAAACAATTTACAAATTTGTAAACCTTCGCCATTACTTGCCTACTCATGTATTACGTTTGGTTTATTTGGCTATAGTTGAATCTATTATCCAATATGGTATAACTGGATGGGGAGGCATTACAAAAACTGCTCTTTTTCCTCTAATTATGTTGCAAGAACGTATAATCAAAATTTGTTTGAAAAGGCGACTGGGATATCCAACAAATTTGATCCATTCCGAATTGAATGTTTTTAGAATTGATCAAATTTATAAATACTCTTTAATGAAATTCTATCATAAAAATAGAACGAAATTTGTAGCTCAGCCACATGACCATAATACAAGACAAAATGAAATTCTTAAATTAGTTGAACCTAAATGTTTCACATCTGCTGCTTTACTACACAGTACAAATTATGGTCCACGTCTATATCATTCGATAATAAAATTTCATCCAGAATTGACTACTTTAAGCAATGAAATTTTCAGACACAGAATTAAAAAATTTATATGACAGACTTCCCTGTATTTATATTATGTACCATATATTGTAAAACAAATTTATTTCTGTCCTAAGTATATTCTTTTTATTTTATCTTGGTTACTATATCAACATACTAATTATACTACTACTAATAATTTAATATTAATCCACCAATCTCAACATCGTCTCTTTGTTCAGTGAGGGTGCTATTCATAGATATTTCGCAACACGCGCTACGAGCGTACTAAGCTAGCCCCGGCTAACCACTGGTTACTTGTACAGAATTCAAATCATATCCTATCGCTAACACTGGTTTATGAATACGAAAAACGCTGATCATCCACCGGAAGCCTGCGCTAAAAATGTCTATGAATACGTCAGTTATTACTAGTATTATTATTACTAATTTTATTATCGTCTTTATGTGACCTTTTTTCTTAAGTATTTTGTCTACGAAGTATGTATATTTATGTAACGGAACTGTCCTCGAACACGAGCTTTGCTCTTTCGGGGTACTCTAATGTAACGTTTTTATGTATATGTTATTATTAAATAAATATAAATCTAAATCATTATTCTCACCTCATGCTTCATATTGTCTACGAAAATGCAGAATTCTTTTAACCTCAATATAAAAACAAAAATACACGGAAATTAAATTGCGTAAGCAAACATCACATTTAAATCTGATATTCAATCATCCTTAACATCACAAAGTGACAGTCGTAACACAGCAGATAAACCTTTCAAGCTCCTTCAATGTGAGTGCGATGTACAAAATGAGATGAGTGGCTTGGATCGAGCACAGGTATTCCATTTTATCCTGAGATCTCTTGTAAAAAAGCAAAGATGTAGGTACATTTCTGACTTGTCTCTAAGGCCGGCTGCTTACTGCATCGGACATTCTGTCTCAGACAGGACGGTTTTGTATCGGACCCTTCGATGTGACGGTGATTATAAGCAATCTTATGAGTAGAGGGCGGAAAAATGTGCGTTACCACGCGATACAGGTTAGTTTGGTCTGAAGTATGGATGACGACACAGGTACAAGCGCAGTAACATAAATGCACTACGAGACGGCGGCAGTACAAGTAGGAACCAATAAATTATCTTCAGTGTCAACTTCTAGTCGTATGGTAAAGAAAGCCAGGTATTTACAATATTGTATATTCTTTCTTCAACAAACTTCCTGGTGTTCCTGGAGCTGTGACATATAACATTGGAGCAAGATCTTGTCAGCCATCTCGACTTAAAAGGAAACTCCCTCAAGACATCTTTCTTAGTGATACTGTACGAGTCTTCATAAATTTGACACAGAAATCATCATATTTTTGTTCACATAATTGACAAAAATGTTTAATTAATTAATTTAAATTAATTAGAGGAGCCTTTAGAGCCAACCTCAACATGATATTCTGCATGTGATATTCCATCATTTAACAGTGGTCTGTATAGCAAATCTGCTGGTCGACCAATATTAAACATTATATATATATATATATATATATATATATATATATATATATATATATATATTGTATATTGGCTTTGTGCAGGTGCTAGTGTTGTGTAAAAGTGATTTAAAATGCCCAAGTCGAAGAATTTGGAATTAAACAGTCTAAGAAATAAATACGGAAGAGAGATTTTGATCCCGCAAGGGGAAAATATTTTCTGTGCCGTACGCAAATTTGAAATTAAAATACGTAGGAAATATTACGTCGAGCGGCATTATAACAGCAAGAAACATACCGAAAACGTCTTCGACATCAAATAATGAAAAACATGCAAGATCTGAATTTAATGTGGATTTATGTAATATGATTTCTGCAATTATTCCGTTCAAGAAACTTGATAATCCACATTTTATATGTGAAAAGGTGAAACAAAAATTCCACAAACTATGCAAATTGCACCTCTAACATCTTGTGACACGGAAAGAGGCTTTTCGATGTTGAAAAACTGTTTGAGTGAGAGACGTCGAATTTTGTCTTTCCATAATTTACGAATGTACAGTATATTGTGGTTCTGGAGCAACAGTAACAAACATAAATGATACTCGGGAGGAAATTAAACGCAGAATAAATATGGGAAATGCCTGTTATTATTCGGTTGAGAAACTTTTGTTATCTAGTCTTCTGTCAAAAAATCTGAAAGTTAGAATTTATAAAACAGTTATATTACCAGTTGTTCTGTATGGTTGTGAAACTTGGAATCTCACATTGAGAGAGGAACAGAGAATAAGGGTGTTTGAGAATAAGGTTCTTAGGAAAATATTTCGGGCTAAGAGAGATGAAGTTACAGGAGAATGGAGAAAGTTACACAACACAGAGCTGCACGCATTGTATACTTCACCTGACATAATTAGGACCATAAAATCCAGACGTTTGAGATGGGCAGGGCATGTAGCACATATGGACGAATCCAGAAATGCATATAGAGTGTTAGTTGGGGGGCCGGAGGGCAAAAGACCTTTGGGGAGGCCGAGACGTAGGTGGGAGGATAATATTAAAATGGAAATGAGCGAGGTGGGATATGATGGTAAAGACTGGATTATCTTGCTCAGGATAGGGACCAATGGCGGGCTTATGTGAGGGCGGCAATGAACCTCCGGGTTCCTTAAAAGCCAGTAAGTAAGTAAGTATATTGTGGTTCAGTATAATGCATTCTTTAATCATCATGCGGTGGCAGGTAACATTTGAGATAAGTTTTTAAATCGTAACTACAGTATATTACAACTTCATTCTTGTATTTATAGATCGATTGAATGGAGTGATGAGGTACTCTCTTTCCGCTGTTTACGTGAGTGAACGACAAAAGTATAATCCGTTGATACTGAACTTGAGGCATAATGCACATCTTTCCGCTCTTTACTCATGAGCATGCAGCATACTGCATCGGACATTGATTCTGTCTCGTACTGAACGGTTTTGTCTAGGACCGTTCGATGTGACGGTGATTACCAGAGCTAGAAAGTTGGTACCAAAACTGTTAAGTTGTGTGAGCTTGGACTATATCTCTACTGAACGAAAATTAGTAACGCAGCTCTCAATGTCAGTAAACCAGAACGACAAACATGTACAGCCGGGTGGTAACCAAACATGTGCTCCAATCATCTACGGCATTAGAACAAGAAAATAATAAACGAATAATATAAAAATAAACAATAATTTGTAATTACTATAGATGAACAAAACCAACTGCCGCTCTCGCTGTGTTCGCTGCATTTAGCTTTTGAATCTCGATTCGTCTTTCTCGTGCGCTTCGAATCTCGCTCGTCATTCTCGAAATAGCATTTGGCCTTTATTTTTATGTTCAACATTGTTTATATTTCTAAATACAACATAATAATTGCTTCTGATTGAGGTTCTGGCTGATGTGTACATCTATTATCAGGCAGTACATCTCACTTGATGATACGTGTCAGAGGAAGAACAATTTGTTTGTATACATCTGAAGTCTGATTAGCGTAATATGTAGCCAATAGGCAATGTATGCAATGGAGGGGGGAAAGGAACTGTCCACCCTTCCCCATTATCTCCTGACCTAGTTGTCTCATAAGTGGTGCCTTCTTAGTATCACTTGTGAGTTTCAAATCTGTCTTTGGGCAGTTGACAAAACAACAAAAAAACAACATAATATTATGTTGATAAGGTGTTTTTGTTTTATTTTGTAAACCATCTCGCCGCCTAAGGAATCGAATCGAAAGAGGAGAATTGGGAGGACAAATTTAAAAGGTACGCAAAACGCGTCCTTGCAAGGGGTTGGGGGCTGTACGAAACTAAATATGTGAGCTCCAAGCCTGTTGGCCACTAGTCTCACTCCGGGTTACGCTGCTCCACTGATGGAGCTCTAAATAATTTTGAAGGGGAAACCCGAAAATGGACGTAACCCCTTAGGTACCACATACGCGAGGGGACGGAAATGTGATCAAGGTAATCACAGGACGGGACGAGGAGATGGCTGGTGTAAATCTGCACATTGAAATGAACTGTCATTTCGTAGTGCAGGAGGAGTCAAGAAGACTCTGTCGTCTGTTGTTCGATGACAAGGCAGGTGAAGACCGTCAGAAGAGACGCCGTGAATTCTGAATCTGCAAATTGAAAGGCTCCCTGTCCTTTCGCATTGCGAGTACATGAGTGACCTTGCACATGTCGATCGGAGTGACCTGTTATGTGCATTATACTATCTCGCGACCCCTCTCAGCTATTTAAACGACCCCCCAAGCCGACCCCCAGTTTGGGAAGCATCGCTGTATAGAAAAGAAAATATTTATCAATATAGAGACTAATATAATTGTAATTCAATAGTGTTTGGGTAAAGGTAGATAAGTCATAAAAATGAGTTTTGAGTTAAATGAAAATTAAACATCGGACCCTTATTAAAAATAATTTTCTACGCAAATATAACACATCAAATGCTGGTATTCTTCTGTTTTTTGCACACCCAGTCATAGAAGTTAACTTGTGTATTCCCCTGGAGAACAGAACTCCATTCCACAAAATATGACAACCCCGTTTACCCGAACACCATCGAATTACTGACGGGGAGATACGAACAAATACAGAACGGAAAATAATTCAAGGGCGATTCTGACTTGTGAACCGGTAGTATTTGCCTTGAAATTACTTACTTACTTACTTAGTGGCTTTTAAGGAACCCGGAGGTTCATTGCCGCCCTCACATAAGCCCGCCATTTTTCCCTATCCTGAGCAAGATTAATCCAGTCTCTACCATCATATCCCACCTCCCTCAAATCCATTTTAATATTATCTTCCCATCTACGTCTCGGCCTCCCTAAAGGTCTTTTTCCCTCCGGCCTCCCAAATAACACTCTATATGCATTTCTGGATTCGCCCATACGTGCTACATGCCCTGCCCATCTCAAACGTCTGGATTTAATGTTCCTAATTATGTCAGGTGAAGAATACAGAGCGTGCAGTTCTGCGTTGTGTAACTTTCTCCATTCTCCTGTAACTTCATCCCTCTTAGCCCCAAATATTTTCCTAAGAATCTTATTCTCAAACACCCTTAATCTCTGTTCCTCTCTCAAAGTCAGAGTCCAAGTTTCACAGCCATACAGAACAACCGGTAATGTAACTGTTTTGTAAATTCTAACTTTCAGATTTTTTGACAGCAGACTAGAAGACAAAAGCTTCTCAACTGAATAATAACAGGCATTTCCCATATTTATTCTGCGTTTAATTTCCTCCCGAGTGTCATTTATATTTGTTACTGTTGCTCTAAGATATTTGAATTTTTCCACCTCTTCGAAGGATAAATCTCCAATTTTTATAGTTCCATTTGGTAAAATATTCTGGTCACGAGACATAATCATATAGGCCTACTTTGTCTTTTCGGGATTTACTTCCAACCCTATCGTTTTACTTGCTTCAAGTAGAATTTCCGCGTTTTCCCTAATCGTTTGTGGATTTTCTCCTAACATATTCACGTCATCCGCATAGACAAGAAGCTGATGTAACCCGTTCAATTCCAAACCCTCTGTGTTACCCTGAACTTTCCTAATGGCATATTCTAGAGCGAAGTTAAAAAGTAAAGGTGATATTTGCCTTGAAATTAGTCAAAAAAATTATTACAAATTTCATATAGAAACTGAATACGTACCGGTACTCATTATTTCGTGGCAAAATTAAATGCGTTATTTCACGGCCGTTTAGTAAAATTTGATAACAGATAATTCATATTACTGTAAAATAACATAAATGTCTACACTTTTTGGCACAATATACTTTCCTCTCTCTGCTCATGGGAAAAGTTCAGGATCCGTGGACATGTAGGAAGTCTGATAACTACCGACTGCAGCTACGTGCCGAGTTCTCGTTGCCATGGTTATTGATTTTGTGGTTTCCGTAAGACGATATTTCATTCAAGAGATGCACTGTATCTATGCTTCTATGCATAAAGTATTTAAAACAAATTAAAAATGTCTGTACCGATACTAATTTCAGTTTAATATAAACACCTTTACAGAGAAGTAGAACATGACTCATTTGAACATGTACGTAGTTAGTCATTAGACCTTATGTTTAAGTCCTATGATCCGTTCTGATTACAGAGGAATCTACTGCATCTTTCCATCTTTCTCCGGTTTAAGAAGGTAGCTGGAATACATAGTTAAAACAATTAAACTGGCAATAAGTGAAGGTGTTCCCCGCCTATTTTCTATGGTGCAGTCTTTGGTCACAACTGTTGTAACTGTCAAAAACAAACTGATAGGCATTCATTCACAGCACAGACTATATACTGACGGCAGCTGTGCTGTATATTCCAACCTACGGTGATACTGATTCTTAACGCCTGCAACTAGGAACAAAGCGCGGTTGCGGAGAAAACGAGACACATTATAGAAAATGACTGGGGAGAATATCTTGAAGGAAGAATGGGTCGAACAACTGGAAAAAAAAGAAAAAAAAATTCTTGAAACATTATAAAAAAGAACAAAAGAAACAGGGAATTTCCAACAAAAGGGGTTAATAATTTGATAATGGATTATAAAAATACAAACAGCACTAAATATTATTATATAATATTAGAGCCTCACGAATCTAAATACTGATCTTGCCCATAGACTACAGCGTGTTCACAATATCTGCGTTCGTTTCGTTTGTAACATTAGAAAATTCGATCATATAACACCGTCACTAGAATTGTTGTCTTGGAGTCCACTTAAAGAAAGAAGATTCTTCAACTCTCTCTTATTACTATTTAAAATCATCCACACCGCTACACCCTCTTACCTAGCATCTCGTTTTGTTTACCTTTCACTACCTCGAACCAAAAAACATGTACCTTCTCTCTATTCCTCTGCACAGAACATCCTTCTACTCATCATCTTTCAGCATATCTCTTCCACGCCTCTGGAACTCTCTCACTGACCATGTCAGAGACTGTTGGACCATATCAAAATTCAAATTTAAATTAAAGCATCACATTCTAGTTCATGGAATTCCTTATTGAACACAGTCAGGTTCCGCAACTTCGGCTTAACCCATGAGATATAGTAAATATTGTAACTATGCTGTTGTAAAATTGACAATTAATATGCAATGTATTTATTATTATTATTATTATTATTATTATTATTATTAGTATTATTATTATTATTATTATTATCATCATCATCATCATCATCATCAGCAGCAGCAGTTATCACTATCATCATTGCTATTTCTGTTTTTCTTTCTTTTTTTTTTTTTCTTGTATTAGCTCGATGAGAGCTCTACAGTGTTCTTTTGACCCTGTTGACTCTATAGGGCTTTAATTTAATTTGTAGTATTTTCATCAGCGTCTGTATTTCTTTTTTATATTTATATGTGCTATCTGGTAGGATGAAAGAGAAGGCCTTATGGCCTTAATCCTATCAGATTAAATAAATAAATAAATAAACAAACAAACAAACAAACAAACAAATAAATAACAGTACCTCCCAATGCTTAAGTAGAACATCGTATTTTTATTCATTTTGGCTATGGAAATTCATTTTATCGATTTAAATTCCTCGCAAAAGCTACAGTCATCCAAGTTACAAAATTCTTTGCTAATACAAAGGCCCAAGAAGATTAACAGAAATAATACTAATGGAATAAGAATTAGACCGTACTGACATGCCGAGGAGATCACTTCGCACACCTTTGCCATGCCACTGGAGATTTCTACCGTAATTGCAGACGAAACATCTAGATATACCATTTCCAGCAGATCATGGCTTCTCAGCCCAGAGAATTCTTATTTTATTGACACCGGCCGTGAATCTCTACAATCTAAGAGAAATAATACCGTCATGTGAACGTTTTCATAAGGGAGACAAAGAGAGAGAGAGAGAGTAAGAGTGTGTGTATACATTATATAAGTATGACATGTATGTATGCATGTACGTATATAATAATTAAGCTGCGGATTTATGCCTATATGCCTATTTTAATCCTTAACCTGAAGACGCAAGCTTTTAGGTTACATATCCATTTTAAGGCCTTGTGAGTATTATATGTGAATTCTATAGTGCTTATAATTGCCTATTTCACTAGTAAATGCCTATTTGCTTATAAATGCCTAAAAGTTGCCTAAATATCCGTATTATATATTATATTCGAATTTATTTACTATTCTATCGATTGTTTTTAATCTGTAAATTGTTTCTTTTTTATCCAGCAGCAAATATATTATCCTGGAAAACCCAAAGCTTACATCTAATCTTGCTTTCATCAAAGTAAACTTTGAAAAGCCCCCTGCTAACATAACGCAACTGGAAACGAGGAGTATTCTACTCCACAGTGCTGTGTAACTTATGGAGAAAGTTGAAACTATTCTGAAAGAAATACCAAGCAGTGTGAGAGAAACAATGAGAAATAAGTATTTGAAAATTGTGAAAAGAAATCCTGATTGGGAGCAAGTGTTATTGCTGATTGGAAATGACATTGACATTGCTGCGTTCCCACTGGTTTGGTCCCCAACTGGGATTGGATCCCTGAAGTATTGCCCCATCACTTCATGTGAAGTGGAGAGAAGTTTCTCTCAATTTAAGAACATCCTTACAGACAACAGACATCAGTTCTCATTACAACATTTGCAGGAATATTCAGTTATTCACTGCCATAATGGAATTACTATGGACATTAGTGTATAATGTTACGCTATGGTCGTGTTAGCCGTTAAGAATTTAGAAACTGTTAGTGCCTTTTTAAATGCCTATTTTTTGCCTGCCTATTTCAACTGTTTTTAGTGCCTAACAATCCGCAGCTTAGTAACAATACTATGCGGACATTTTACTGACTGACCTCTGCAGCGACAACAAAATGAAACTTCAACGTGCTCATAATTTGTGTGTACGTTTTGTAAGCAATATTCGTAAATATGATCATATTACCCCATCCCTGGAAGCAATAGGTTGGCTTAAACTAGATAAGAAAATACATTTACATTCACTTCTCTTTCTCTTCGAAATCTTGAACTCTTCTATTCCTTCGTACCTGTCGTCTCGCTTCACTTACCTTTCTTCCCACCATAATCTGAACATACGCTCTCGTCATGAAACAATACTAACAATACCATCCCATCGCACCTCCTCATACTCATCTTCTTTCACAATAGCCCTGCCAAGACTCTGGAATTCGCTACCTGCTAGAATCAGGGACTGTCGAAATAAAATTGAATTCAAACGAAAACTTACTAGGCACTTGGTCAGTAATTGATTTCTTGTAAATAGTTTCTTTAATCTATCACAAAATATTTCAATATTCAGTAATTTCATCACTATACAATTTTGTTATTCTACATTTAATTTGTAATTCAGTAAATATAAAATATTCTTTGTTTCTCTATGATAAATTATCTAGCTTTAATTATTCAGGTAATCTTTTCGTACTTTGATTTTATTGTAATTGTAATTGTAAATTTAATACTAATTGTAATGTTATATGTAATTGTAAATTTAATACTAATTGTAATGTTATATGTAATTGTAATTGTAAATTTAATACTAATTGTAATTTTATTGTTCATATTGTAGTTGGATTCTCCTGGTAGAGGGGCAGAGAAGGCCTGACGGCCTTATCTCTACCAGGTTAAATAAATAAATACTAAATACTACTAATACTTTTATGTTTTATTTAACGACGTTCAAACTGCCGAGGTTATATCAGCGTCGTCGGTGTGCAGGAATTTTGTCCCGCAGGAGTTCTTTTGCATGCCAATAAGTCTACTGCTGACATGAGCCTTTCGTATTTAAGCACACTTAAATGCCATCGACCGGGCCGGGATCGAACAGGCAACCTCGCACACAGAAGGCCAGCACTACACCGACTGCGCCACCCAAACCGACTGTACGTATTTATGCCTTAGAATCAGGTTGCATTCAGACATAGGAAAGAAACTTTAAATAATTACAAACAGTAATAACAAAAACATAAACTATTTTACAACCTAAATTGCCACATGCAACTTTTGATACAGAAATAAAATTAAATAAGAAGTCAAAATGTTAGTTGTCGTGATTGTGCAAGTGGGAACAAAATGTATGTAGCACAGGATGCCTTGCTTGTTTTTTGCTGCTCTTATAGCATCTCACCATTGTTTGATGAGACGAAGGTTTATATGCTGAGGCAATTTGAATGTAATGACGGCACTAACATATTAAGGTTAGGCAGTCTACGAAGCAATACATACGACCATTCCATTAGGAATGGCGCCATTGTATTAAATGAATTCTACATCTGCAACAGCTTTAGATCTTAAATAAAAAAGAAAGGAACGAAACGAACGAGGGCACAAGTAAGAGATGTTACTATCTGATTGGATATTCAAATCATTTGTTACGAATAAATAATCTGAAAAACAAGTAGCATAAAGGGTCTATTTTCTGTACTGAACCAGACAGTATATATCGAAGTCTTTCATTACCGCACTACTTGTAAAATATGTAAAAATGAGAAGGAATATAAAGGATTCTGTTCATGGAAGACAGTAAATAAAATTTTTTTGTAATTTAATGTTAAATGTTGCCATTAGTTCAGTAAGTTACTTTATTTAATTAATGTTGGTCATATTGAATCCTGCCATTCTGTGGCGACTTCATGTCCCACAACGGATGAAATTAGAATAGCATTATAATAGTGGTCATTGCCTACGTCAGACATGTCAATTGATGCCCACAGGAGCAAGCGCGCGCTTTAGAACCCAGGAGAGCCTGAGCGCTTTAGAGCGGAAAGGAAAGAGACAGACGAAAAAGGTGGTATATGCCGTTTGGTCGAACTATATTCAGGGATGGCCAGCACTGATTCAATAGATAAAGGGAAGAGAACTTATTAAAACTGTATCCATGTTAATTTTTAGATTTGCCTGAGAAGTATAAGTGCATTATAAGCATGTAAGTTTTAATTTTAATGCTCATTTTTCATAAGTTTAATTTTTTAATTCAAAAGAAATGTTTTCTCAACTTTTCGTATAGAAAAGTGAAATTTTCAGGTATAGGCCTATTTATTTAGTAGCCTTACAGAATGTTTTCGTAAATCTAATATACCGTATATACGTATTACTGAAGATAGTGCATTGAAAATTTTGAAAATATTCGCATGGAAATTGTTTGTAAGGAAATGAATGAACAAAGCAACTACTGTTACATCATAAGAAAAATATACGTGCCTAGGTGTTGTAAAAATGTCAGCTTTATAGCTTCAGCAGATTTCGAGAAAATAATTTAATATTCTGACGATAGGAAGTTGTTCACAAATATCATCTTAAAAGCATAATGCGATAAGAGTTTTGTTATGTAATATTAGTTACACTTGAAACAGATACAGTACCTAGGTAACTTTGGTTTGTACTGTAATATTGTTTTGATTAGTTTATTGATTACTTTTGTAAGGCTAAAGATACCATCAATATAAATTCCAACTTATCATATCATACTCATTCTCTTTCTTTGGAATATCACTTTCTTTATGAATGATGTGTTTCATCCACTTAATACAGTATAATATTATACTACTATGGAATTTATGTGAATATTCCTTCTTAACTATCTATTATGTTATTAAGATTTATAACACAAATGCAATATTAAGAAATCAGTGTTAGTACTTTTGTTTTACAGACAATATAGATAATATGAAACAGAAAGAAGCCATATAAAAATAACGACATAAAATTTCACGTTCCGTTAGAAGTTTGTGCACCACTGTTTTCTTAATCCAACAGGTTGCTTATTCATATACACAACCCTTCCTCTTTCCATACTTAGTGCTCGCTGCCCGCGCACGACGTCAAGGTCAGAAAAATGCGCTTGCTTTGACATCACTGGCCTACGTGATCGTAGAGGTACAGGGAAATTAGCTGACATCTGGTGGCAGAATCGTCACGATGCGATACAATTGTAACAATGAAAATTATAGAAGATCTTATGAAAGAGTGCAACAAAGATAAAATAAATATTTATGGAAGTAAATGAATTTAGTTTAGTTAGGAAAGTTAATGCGAACTGACAGATATACCATACGTATCTTTAATTTATTGACTTAAATTAGGTAAATTCAAGCTTATATATATAATGCACATTACAGGGCATTCCCATCGATAATGAAGATTTGCTTGATATTATGGGTAGTATGTCTCTGAACTGAAGCTTTTCTATGTGTGTATTTTCATAAAAATAATTTGAAGTATATGTTTTGTGCTATGTAACTTTATTATTTTTATGCTCGACCATGCCGAAATGTAGTAATTATACACCTGGTAGCAGACCTTTAATGCATGTCATTAAAGTACACCTACTAATTAAAGGTCAGATCTTTCAGCCAATGACGACTCAGGTTACAACTGTTCAGCCAATGACAGGGCAGCTTTCTACCGTTATAAAACCGCAAGTATCGATTATTCTCGGATATGCAATCGAAAGAGAATTAGCGAAAAGTCACGGAGGCTGGAAATCCAATACTGTCGCAGAAGGTTATGTTCTGTTACTATAATAATTAGCGTTAATTGTAAATAATATTCAAATAAATTCAATTTGTCATCTCGTTTTTCAATGTCTAATTTTATTTCAATGTTATCTCTGTAGGTTCTTATGGCCTAGCAAGGTCAATGTGAACATCTGTTCCTCGAAAAAAAATCAATAATTTCGCGTCTGCGCACATCTCACAACATATGGGACATTGGCCAAAGTCAGATACAAAGAAAATTAATAGTATCAAGTTAGAAATATGGTCGAGCATAAAAAGTCGTATGAAACTCGCCTATAATGGTAATTAAGAAGCTCGTATGAAAATTATGAAACTCGCTTGCGCTCGTTTCATAAATATCCATACTCGCTTCTTAATTACCTTCATTATAGGCTCGTTGCATAATGTATTATTAAATATTATATGTTGAAGTCATAGTTGTGGTTATAGGAATAACACAGACCCACCCAAAAGGCTAATAATTTAGTTTTTTCATGCTAGGTTTATCATAATGTATTCGTATGTTCATAGGCCTAGAGTCCGGAAAGTAACTACAACGTAAAGTTCTATTTGCCGTACTCATTTCGAGTATGGAAAGAAGTAAAATTCGATGTAGTATGAAACAAAATTATTTGCTTACCAATAATGAAGACGTTTCACGCAATTTTATTAATCCCCTCTCATGCTTTTGTGATAAAATCTTAAATTGTTACTTTTAAATCTGCAGTGCTTGGAAAAAGTGACATAAGTCAGTTTTCACAAACCATTTTTGATAATTTATTGACAACTTACGGAACATCTGCTCGCTTGGAAAAAAATACATAAGTATTTCTCCCATTACAATAATTCATACAGAAAAAAATCAAATCGACATAAACCAGTGCAAGTCGTCAATAAATTATCAAAAATGGTTTGTGGAAACTGACTTATGTCACTTTTCGCAAGCACTGCAGAAAAATGTCGACTTTCCACACACTATAAAAAGATTCGAACATACGAATATGCATCTCATTGCAAATATCACTTAAAATTTATCGTGAATTAAAGAAAGAGGAGAAGCTAAACTAAAATCAACAGAAGATAAAATAAACTTCAATTTTGTTTACAAAATGAATATCTACTGTAAGAAGTGAAGTTTGGTTAATGTAATTGAATTTTATGTAGTTATCTTTCACTTAAAATGGAATTTAAAGTGTTTAATACAAAGTAACTATTTTATCCAATAAAATGAATAATTTATAACACAATACAAAGGTAACAAAAAGTCCTTTCTCTTCTCAAGATTAGATGTAGGAGCATTATACAAGAGCTATGAATAAGATCAGGTTTTCTTCTCTCATTTATTCAAATGTCTTCACTATTGATAGTAAAATTTGTCGTCTATGCCAAGCGTATAATGGTGTAAACTAAGTGCTGAAGCACTTCCAGACGTCATCTTGATATGCAAATGACGCTTTTCAAGGGCTTTGTCAGGAGCCACAAGTAGATGTAAATCAATCTATACAGCACGCAAGCGGGATGTTATGCTAGTGTTCTTCATCTAGCCAACGCTGTACTATTTCGGTACCATCTGATTACCATCTTTACGGCACAGAAGCGAGCATGTGTGGATTCAACGGCGACATTGAAAGAGTATGGTCAGTCCACAATGTAGGAACTTTATGCAGTTTAGTCAAATACGTTCGGTGCTGGAGAAAATAAATTCAAATGGTTAAGTAAACAGTGTCACGCATACGTGTAGAACACGTTAGCAAGACCCATGCGACACAAGTAGATACGCTATTTTCTAAAATATAATCATGCGAGAAAGGATTAAAAAGAGGTCTTTGTAACTCGATAGGAGTTTCCGTTGCAATATAACAAGAACTGACTAAATAATTACACGCTGCAAGTTACTTAACGATCTTAAAGAATATCAGATTAAGAACTGCAACGGGACATCCCATGATATTCAATGTTTGTGTTAACACATAACATATTTAATTGAAAAGGTAAATCATTGTGAAGATTTTCTAATATTTATGATCCAAAACAAAGAATGAAAAAGAAAAGACTTGAAGGAATTAAAGACATATTAAATAAATAATGATATGATATTTATTAGGCCTATATCAGTTTTGCGATGGTGACTAATAATTGCGAGCGAGAGCTCTTTTACGCACGCTGCGCGCGCGCGGAGCTCTTTTACCTGTAAACATTGCTAAAGGATGTACGAGTCTTAGAACACAGCGCATCATGACGGAACGGAAGCGCTTACAGCTTTCAAGCAAGAGTGGAAGATACAATATTTATGCTTTGAACATGATGATGAAGTCCAGTGTTTGTTGTGTAAAAAAAATATCATTTGCAAAAAAGCAACATAAAACGGCATTATGAGACGCAAAAAAATATATATATAGGCATTATACAGGAGAAGAGAGAAATAAATTCATTTCGGAATTGACATCGAAGGTAAATTAATTTACATTTGGGTCAGTAGATTGTATCTAGATTCCTTTTATTTCTTTATTTTAATTGTATTGTTGATGTTTTATTTGTTGCTTGTTTCTGGATATTTATTTTTATTATACTACGTGTTTCTTTAATTTAGAAATAATATTTTATCTTTGATGACGTTTGAGATGGGCAGGGCATGTAGCACGTATGGGCGAATTCAGAAATGCACATAGAGTGTTAGTTGGGAGGCCGGAGGGAAAAAGGCCTTTGGGAAGGCCGAGACGTAGATGGGAGGATAATATTAAAATGGATTTGAGGGAGGTGGGATATGATGATAGAGAATGGATTAATCTTGCTCAGGATAGGGACCAATGGCGGGCTTATGTGAGGGCGGCAATGAACCTCCGGGTTCCTTAAAAGCCAGTAAGTAAGCAAGCAAGTAAGTAAGTAAGTAAGTAAGTAAGTAAGAAAGTAAGTAAGTAAGTAAGTAAGTAAGTAAATATTTTATCCTTGATTGCACTTTAACTTATACTATTACTAAGCTCAAAATGCTAATTCACTTTTATTCCAGTAACTATTTTCAGGATTTTGAGCAAATATGAACTAAACATTTTGAAAACTTTGATGCAAGGAGCTTTTTTTAGTAACGTCAATATAAAATATACCTAAAGATATAACTTCAAAACTATTAGACCTAATTGCACCAAATTTTGTAGAGATGACATTATTATAGATCTGTTTATATAGTTTAAATTTCACAAATTTTGACCGAAATTGTGGAAGTTTTAATTTTTTATTTTATTGTATTGGGTTATTTTACGACACTGTATCAACATTTAGGTTATTTAGCGTCTGAATGAAATGAAGGTGATAATGCCGGTGAAATGAGTCCAGGGTCCAGCACCGAAAGTTACCCAGCATTTGCTCGCATTGGGTTGAGGGAAAACCCCGGAAAAAACTTCAACCAGGTAACTTGCCCCATGAAACTCGAATAAACTCATTTCGCCACAAATAGTGACATATTCTGCTACTGAAATCCCTGATACAATTAGTATTTGCTAACTTGCCTAAGTTGTACTTCACGTTTCAATCTGCAATGTGCAGCTAGCATATATAAATCTTTCATTATTCTAGTATCTTTTCTTCTTCCAATGCATATCCCAGAGCAACTGTTCTGGCGATATACAGGGACATCATTTTATTTTTACTTGCATTTTTATTGCACCTGCATTTCTGAATGTACTTCACTCTCACCCCTTCACTAATGTCCTTGCTCCCGTCAGACACACAAACTTACGGCCGCTGTTGCATTTGAAGTCTTCAAGCAGTGAAGTAAACACTGCAGTGTATAGTGTGTTTCATAAAATATATGAGTGCGTTTTCTATAGAAGAAAGAACCTATATTAATAATATCGTACTAAAAAATTATATTCAAGAAACGATAAATTCAATTTCAGAGAATATGCTTCAAGATATTTTTTAATAATATGCGTACTGAATTGAAGCCTGCATTGTAATGAACAGCAACCATTTTCAGCAACTTGTTTAAAAATTCGGATTAGCTTTTTTTTTAATTGAGGAGGCTAGAAGCAAAGGAATGCTAGTGACATTTGTAATAACATGAGTTAAGTGCATCCAGTGTAAGCAAAAGTATCTAAAATTTTAGTGGCAAAGGGATATTTTAATCGCATCACACATTAAAATTTAAATAAAAATTTCACCGATTTTACGAAAGCTTAAATATTTAAACCCCATTTTCTCAAAAGTAACTTAAGTGCACTTACAGCCCTTTACTTATGAGCCCCTCAATTTAAATGCACTCTCTATATTGTATGTTAACATCAATAATTATTATGCTAAATAAAGTAGACATTACATAACGAACATAGCCGCCTGAAAAGTTGAGTTTTTGAAAAAAAAATGTTACTACTCTACTGTATTTTGATAAATTCCGTAAAAGTGATGATCAAACTGAAAATCGTAATATCGTATTTCCCTACAACATAAATGGATACACTACTTTTCTCTCCTCCTATACCTAGTAAAATGATTTGTTTACATATTGCACTAGTAACATCAAACTCCTGTAATGGAAGGGGGCAACAGTGTTTCCGAGTATAGCCAGGTTAATGTTAAAAATGTTGGTAAAAATAAAGTGATGTCCCTGTATAATAAACCCTATAGGCTATATTTCGAAAATGGCTGGTTTTCGAACCTATGTTCATTAAGACTTAATGCCTTGTTTCAGTGTCCTCTACTCATCTCTGCAGTTTGCACCTATAATTATGAAACATCCTGTAAACACAGTGTAAGTAGTATGTAGCTGAAGCCAATCCTATTGAGACATTTTCTGGAATAACAACTTAACGTAAAGTCGTTTCTCCGTTTGCAGCATACTGAACCTTAATAACACATCTCTCTTCCGACATAGGCCTAATATTATTTCCCTTCAACAAACAGCGCCCTCTAGAAACGTTTGAATGTCGTTCTGAGCAAACCTATTGTTCTAGATCTAAAATGTTTGATGCTCTGTATCTAGAATTCAGGATTTTGTAGATACGTTCTTGTTCCACATAACGTTCCAAATATGGATTGTAAAGATACTTCAAATGGGAGTATAAGGGTACAGTGCATCAATTATTCATAGATTTAAAAAAGGCATATGACTCGGTTAAGAGAGAAGTTTTATATGATATTCTTATCGAATTTGGTATTCCCAAGAAACTAGTTCGGTTAATTAAAATGTGTCTCAGTGAAACGTACAGCAGAGTCCGTATAGGTCAGTTTCTGTCAGATGCGTTTCCAATTCACTGTGGGCTAAAGCAAGGAGATGCACTATCACCTTTACTTTTTAATTTTGCTCTAGAGTATGCCATTAGGAAAGCCCACGATAACAAAGAGGGTTTGGAATTGAACGGGTTACATCAGCTGCTTGTCTATGCGGAAGACGTGAATATGTTAGGAGAAAATCCACAAACCATTAGGGAAAATACGGGAATTTTCCTTGAAGCAAGTAAAGAGATGGGTTTGGAAGTAAATCCCGAAAAGACAAAGTAAATGATTATGTCTCGTGACGAGAATATTGTACGAAATGGAAATATAAAAATTGGAAATTTATCCTTTGAAGAGGTGGAAAATTCAAATACCTGGGAGCAACAATAACAAATATAAATGATACTCGGGAGGAAATTAAACACAGAAAAAAAATATGGGAAATTCCTGTTATTATTCGGTTGAGGAGCTTTTATCATCCAGTCACTGTCAAAAAATCTGAAAGTTAGAATTTATAAAACAGTTATATTACCGGTTGTTCTTTATGGTTGCGAAACTTGGACTCTCACTTTGAGAGAGGAACATAGGTTAAGGGTGTTTGAGAATAAGGTGCTTAGGAAAATATTTGGAGCTAAGAGGGATGAAGTTACAGGAGAATGGAGAAAGTTACACAACGCAGAACTGCACGCATTGTACTCTTCACCTGACATAATTAGGAACATTAAATCCAGACGTTTGAGTTGGGCAGGACATGTAGCACGTATGGGCGAATCCAGAAATGGATATAGAGTGTTAGTTGGGAGGCCGGAGGGAAAAAGACCTTTGGGGAGGCCGAGACGTAGATGGGAAGATAATATTAAAATGGATTTGAAGGAGATGGGATATGATGAGAGAGACTGGATTGATCTTGCTCAGGATAGGGACCTATTGCGGGCTTATGTGAGGGCGGAAATGAACCTTCGGGTTCCTTAAAAGTCAGTAAGTAAGTAAGTAAAGATACTTCAACATAATTAAGTACATGAACAATACATTTTACACAAGCTGATGCATACTGTGAACATCCGTGACGGTATTTGAAATGCTTGAACACGAAAACGACTCTTGACCTCGAGATCTGCAGCCTGGAATATGAAGATTTAATTCCACATTATGGGACACGATGTAGTACAGCAGATTGAGTGGTGGTAACTGTCTGCATTAAAGGCATCTGTGTCAGGAACGATGATCGTGTGCCATAAACAGCAGACTTGATGATTTCGTGGTTTGTATGTAGGTGTAAACGTGGGGGAATCCGCTGGGAAAACCTGTTTATTATTCATTTCAGAGTCTTCGCTTCGTATGAAAAACGTGGACTACAGAATGCTGCACAGCTGCAGCGTGGAGTCGTCCTCAATGGTCTTGTGGTCACCATGCCAGCCGTTTTATCCGAGATTCTCGTATTCATACTGGTCGAGAGTTACGTACTGTACTTCAAAGAGTACTAAATGTTTAGAAATGATTTCTCCGAGAGGGACGTAAAGCTGAGGCTCCTGAATCGTATCGTAGTAAACGAAAGGTTTACCGCGTTTATACTCGGTAACAGAGTCCTGCATTGGAGTTAAATCGCTCGCTTGAACTCGGTCGAGTGTCGCACCCTCGAGTGAGATACGATCGGTCGTGATACGCTCGTAATAAATAGAAGCACAGTACAAGGTCAACTCACCGACATATCTTATCTTGTATGGAAGGCGACAGATAAGATACACATATGTTTTGCTCACACGGAAAAAATAAGGCTTTATTTTCTGCGTTTATGACAAACGTTTAATGGAACGTACCAAAACAGGAACATGAAGTTATAAATAAAATAGTTTGAAAAACTTCGATATACAGTTGTTATTGCTAATTAATAATTATTCAATATTTTATTTATCACATATACAATACGATAGGTCCATACATAGTGTTCTGCCTATATACTGCGACAATGTAGAAATGTTTTATAAAATATTGTTGATATAGCAGTAGATTAAGAACAATATTAGTACAGAGATAACGTCACAGAAAATATAATAAAACGAATAATCATGCTGCACAACTGTTACAGACTCAAAGATTGATACACTAATTATTACAGATTATTATTATTATTACTATTATTATTATTATTATTATTATTATTATTATTATTATTATTATTATTACTACTAGAAAACTTGATACAGTTCTTGCATTATCGTGATTGTGTTCTCCGTTTATAATAATTACATTTACATCCAATAACATCTATCAGATATGGCAAAAACAAAACCACTCCTGTGCTAAAAAAAAAAAACATTTACCTACAACATTTATATTACATTTTAAAGGAAGTTTTGTAGTTTTACTATGGAGAGGTTAGTTAAGCACTGCAAAGTTTTGAAATGATAAACATCTAAGATGTTATCCACACCTGTGGAGTAACGGTCAGCGCGTCTGGCCGCGAAACCAGGTGGCCCGGGTTCGATTCCCGGTCGGGGCAAGTTACTTGGTTGAGGTTTTTTCCGGGGTTTTCCCTCAACCCAATACTGCTGGGGAACTTTCGGTGCTGGACCCCGGACTCATTTCACCGGCATTATCACCTTCATCTCATTCAGACGCTAAATAACCTAGATGTTGATAAAGCGTCGTAAAATAACCTACTAAAATAAAAAAATCTAAGATGTTACAACACGGTTCATCACTGTAACAAGAACGAATGTCTAACGCTCGGCTTATACCGTTCGAGGATTTTCGCTCGTGACAATTTTACCCATGTGCGCTACCGATCGGAATATGCTATGAACTACTTGGCGCTCGAGCGAAAACGTCCGATGAAGACCTCTGCTCGGTGAGTCCTAACACGCGACTCACATCGTCGCATTATTCCAGAATCAAAGTGAAAAAGTACAAACACGCACGGAATTCACCCATGTACAATCATACTCATACAAAGAATATTCTGAATGCCTAGAATTACGTTTGCAAGTTTCTGAACATTCATTCACTTAAATGGGGTTGTCCTCTAAAAGCTGATCATGACTATTAGGGTCCGTATTCCAGCTACCTAAAGACTGAAGTTAAAGACACAGTAGGTGTATATAGTACGCCGAACACAGGTAATGCAACTGATAATGATATAAACAAACGCATCTCGCTACGTGTTCGTGGAGTACAGTCAACTCCCGACATTCTGAAGCTATCTTATACTAGTAAACACATGCTTGGGCCGTGATGTTCATTTTCGTCGTGATCTTTGCAGTGAATAATAATGTGCATTCGTATAAGTTACGGAACTTGAACATATGCGAAATTATTTTATATTGCAAGAAGTTATTTCAGTAGCACATGACGTTATTGGTGCATGATGTAGTACAAGATATTCCTATTCTCTGAAATTTTTTCGTCTTTCATTAGGATACTGCATGTCGCTCATCACTGAAAACCCACTAATTTTCTATGTAATTTTCAAGAAATTCCCTAAAATGTCTATTATTTAATTGATTAATGGGAGTGTTGGCACTGAACATCATGGTAGATGCACAAATCCATGCTTCTTCACAATTTTCAGATTTTTATGTTACCGTTTTTTTTACTACGTTCAACACACTTTCTGTGCCTTTTGGAATTGCAATGCCTTTCAATGCACTGTTTTTGTTACGTTTATTTTACACAATTTTTATGTAATGTTATCTATATTGACAGTGAAAATAGTAGTTCAGAATATGTAGCTAGTCGGCGATGTATGCAATGGAGGGGTAAAGGAACTGGCCACTCTACCCCATTAGCTCCTGGCCTAATTGCCTCATAAGTGGTGCCTTCTTGGTATCACTTGTGAGGTTCAGACCTGTCTTCGGACAGTTGACTAAACAGTGAACATTATGGTAGGTATACAAATCCACGTTAAACGTCGAGTTAATATCTTGCTAATTTTCAGATCGTGATGGCACTGGTTATTTTGAATTACGTTCAACATACCTTCTGTGCCTTTTGGTATTGCCGTATCTTTCAGTGCATTGTATTTGCCACTTTTACGTTTATTTCACATAGGCTAATTCATATGTAATGTTGTCTATATTGACAGTGAAAATATTAGTTCAAATATCTTCAACTATGTCCTGAAATATTATTATTATTATTATTATTATTATTATTATTACTTTACAACTGGGATGTTAAAGGCTTGCTATTTGGAGCGAGGGGTTGTTTACTAAAATTTACATGTAATATCCTTAAATCCTTTCAAATTCCCTTTTATGAGGTTCAGAAGATTGTAATGGAAATTCTGAAGGCCTCTCTTCAAATTCTACACTATCATCTATATGTTAACACATAAATGCACAAATGTACAAATCGAATCATTATTTTGCTCGTTTCAGTCCCTTTATCCTTTTATGTTTGTTAATTCCGGATCCCAGTGGTCAACGTCACTTGAGGACGGATAATTTAAAATAAATCTTAGTAGTATTATTAATTATTGTTTTTTATTAGTTGTGTTTATTATTAATTGTCATTATTGAGTGTAATTAGTTACCACTGCCACCGGGTATATACCCATTTGTAGTGTGAATAAATACATACATACATATCACACGTTTGAGCGTCTTACCTAAGGCATTTTACCTCTGCAATGAACCTTCAATCAGCCACAAAGATGTAGTTATTTAAATAATATGACTGGTAAGAGCAGTGATCGATAAGACTACTCACTATGACTGCGTCCCGATTTTGACTTTCTAGACTAGAGGAAGAGGGCAGAGAATGCGTGACTATTTTGTATACGAACGTACCTGTACCTGCGCTGTGACGTCATATATACTTCGAATTAGACAACTTCATTCCAGTTTATAGGTAGCTGGAATACGGACCCTAACAATCATACCCATATAAAGAACATTTTGAATGCCTAGAATTTCGTTCGCAAGTTTACAAATATTCATTCCCTTAAATGAGGTTGTCCTCAAAAGCTGACTATGATTGTGATGTAGGGGTTTAGTAATATTACAAACCGTGTACAAATGTTAAATATTTTCGTTTTCAATTACTTTTATATCTTTAAGTAGGTTCTGGTCTTCATTTCTCAGAATAATTCTTTATTGTCAGGCCCTATTGTGCCTCCGTATTCATATTTCCTTTGTCTCCTGCCGGATGCAAAGTCACTCTAGTAATTCCACGAGTTTTTCTAACACTAGGCGCCGCGGGAGTCTGTCCCAGGCACCGCATCTTGTTATGGAAATACCGCGAGCAATAAAACTGCGTACGCACATGCCTTTTCCTTTAATGAAAATGAATTATGCTCTTTTACTTGTGAATTTCTACAATAAAACGACCCGATTCCATTCCGAGAATAATCCTTTTCTAGATTCCTTATTTAGGGTAAGAAACGTATAAAACAGCGATAAAATGACATCAGGGACAATAAATATAATGTTAATGTCGACAATTTTTATTATTACCGCAACGAAACGCTAGCAAGAGACTAAAGAATATCTCAAAAAACAAGATAATTTCATAATATGAGTACTCTTCAGCGTTTCAATGTTAAACCAAGATTTTTCAACGCATGAATAATTTAAAAATCGTTTTTGTTTTTTTTCGCATTTTAGATTTAATGCTATACAATTACATTTCCCGATCTTTGATTTCGCTATGGCATAGTTGCGCCCCGGGGTCAATTGGGAGGCCTAGGCATGGCATAGTTGCGCCCCGAAAAAATCAGGTAGCAGAATGGACATGGCATAGTTGCGCCCCGAAGAAATCAGGTAGCAGAATGGACATGGCATAGTTGCGCCCCGAAAAAATCAGGTAGCAGAATGGACATGGCATAGTTGCGCCCCGAAGAAATCAGGTAGCAGAATGGACATGGCATAGTTGCGCCCCGAAGAAATCAGGTAGCAGAATGGACATGGCATAGTTGCGCCCCGAAGAAATCAGGTAGCAGAATGGACATGGCATAGTTGCGCCCCGAAGAAATCAGGTAGCAGAATGGACATGGCATAGTTGCGCCCCGAAGAAATCAGGTAGCAGAATGGACATGACATAGTTGCGCCCCGAAAAAATCAGGTAGCAGAATGGACATGGCATAGTTGCGCCCCGAAGAAATCAGGTAGCAGAATGGACATGGCATAGTTGCGCCCCGAAGAAATCAGGTAGCAGAATGGACATGGCATAGTTGCGCCCCGAAGAAATCAGGTAGCAGAATGGACATGGCATAGTTGCGCCCCGAAGAAATCAGGTAGCAGAATGGACATGGCATAGTTGCGCCCCGAAAAATCAGGTAGCAGAATGGACATGGTATAGTTGCGCCCCGAAGAAATCAGGTAGCAGAATGGACATGGTATATTTGCGCCCCGATGGGCATAGTACACACGAAAGTGAGTGTCAAAATAAATAAATTACTTTAATAGTACATTATGCAACGAGCCTATAATGAAGGTAATTAAGAAGCGAGTATGGATATTTATGAAACGAGCGCAAGCGAGTTTCATAATTTTCATACGAACTTCTTAATTACCATTATAGGCGAGTTTCATACGACTTTTTATGCTCGACCATATTTCTAACTTGATATTATTAATTTTCTTTGTATCTGACCTTGACGAATGTCCCGTATGTTGTGAGATGTGCGCAGACGCGAAAGTATTGATTTTTTTCCGAGGAACAGATGTTCACATTGACCTTGCTAGGCCATAAGAACCTACAGAGATAACATTGAAATTAAATTAGACATTGAAAAACGAGATGACAAATTGAATTTATTTGAATATTATTTACAATTAACGCTAATTATTATAGTAACAGAACATAACCTTCTGCGACAGTATTGGATTTCCAGCCTCCGTGACTTTTCGCTAATTCTCTTTCGATTGCATATCCGAGAATAATCGATACTTGCGGTTTTATAACGGTAGAAAGCTGACCTGTCATTGGTTGAACAGTTGTAACCTGAGTCGTCATTCGCTGAAAGACCTGACCTTTAATGAGTAGGTGTACTTTAATGACATTCATTAAAGGTAACTAATTACACTCAAAAATGACAATTAATAATAAACACAACTAATAAAAAACAATAATTAATAATAATACTAAGATTTATTTCAAATCATCCGTCCTCAAGTGAGGTTGACCACTGGGATCCGGAATTAACAAACATAAAAAAGATAAAGGGAAATGAAACGAGCAAAATAATGATTCGATTTGTACATTACTACATTTCGGCATGGTCGAGCATAAAATATTATAATGGTAGCTGCATTGAAATCAAGTAGGCCTAGCATATGATCAATTTTGCTATTTAAAATAACACTTTTTTTTTTATTGATCACACAATAAATGAACTGCATTTTTTGTTTGTACACCGATATCTTAACCCTACGGTACAGGGTTTCGAAAATTGAAACTTAGAACCATTGTGAATTATTAACTCTTTACCCTTTTCACTAAACTTAACATTAATTTTAAATTAACCTCACTATACTCCACAGACGGTGTGAAAATCACTAATAAAATGTCAAGACTGCTAAGGTCCCATATTACAACGGCTCACTCATTTAAATATGTCAGTTAATAAAATACTGCCAACTTCATGGTGTTCATTTTAACGGTAGGCTATCGATAATCGCTGCATAAATAGTAGAAAAACAGTTAATAAAGTACTGCCAACTTCATGGTGTTCATTTTAACGGTATCGATAATGAATATTAAATCGATAAGAAATCAATAAGGTTGGTTGATTACGAGGCTCGAGTTTCCGTAGTGTCTTTTTCTCTACCTATTTCATCGGGACGCAACTATGCCCACAAAACAGGGACCCTTTTTTATCTGCTGCATCTTACTTGACCGTGGAGCGCAACTATGCCCTGCCCCTTTGATTTATATTCGCTCTGTGCCTTCTTTACTGAGAATACTGAATAAACATATAGGCCTATGAGTGATAGGACTCCCGCTTAGAGGCCAGCATGATTCCAAGTTTTCCATCAATTCAACATACGAGATTCATCTCTTAATTAGAGTCTAGTGTTTGGTCACACTGAACTACAAGTTTATTGAACACATACGTTTTCCAGTGCTCTGTGCAACGATGTATAAACTTGCATAGTCAGCTCACGAAACAAGTTAGTGTATTCATCTAAAAACAATGTTGTTTATATTGTAAGACAATTTGTGGACCTAGAAAAGGCGTTTGACAGAGTGGATTGGAATAAACTGATGGGGATCCTAAAGAAAATTGGCGTGGATTGGAAAGAAAGGAGGCTGTTCAGTAACCTTTATATGAAACAACGAGTCAAAGTCAGGATATGAGAAGAAATGTGTCAAGGAAGTGAAATGGGGAGAGGAGTACGACAAGGATGCCCTTTATCACCTACCCTGTTCAACATCTATTTGGAGGATTTTGTGAAGAACTGTATTCGGAACATGGGAGGAGTGATAGTAGGAGGAAGAAAAATGAAGTGTATAAGTTTTGCTGATGATATGGCGTTGTTAGCTGAAGAGGAAATGATACTAAGGGATATGCTACTGGAGCTAAATGACAGCTGTGAGCAATGTGGAATGAAGATAAATGCCAACATGACGAAGACCATGGTCATAGGAAGAAAAGTAAAGAAGGTAAACTTTCGAATCCTAAATGAGGCAGTAGATCAAGTGGATAGCTTCAATTAGCCTACTTGGGGTTACTATAAGCAGTAACATGAGCTGCTGCCAAGAAGTTAAAAGGAGGGTAGCAATGGCAAAGGAAGCTTTTAATAGAAAAAGGAGCATCTTCTGCGAACCTCTGGAGAAAGAACTAAGGAAGAGACTAGTGAAGTGCTTTGTATGGAGTGTGGCCTTGTATGGAGCAGAAACATGGATATTACGACGAAGTGAAGAGAAGCGACTAGAAGTATTTGAAATGTGTATATGAGAAGGATGGAGTGTGTGAAATAGTGAGACAGGACAAGAAACGAAGCTGTGCTGGAAAGAGTGGATGAAGAAATAATGATGCTGAAACTGATCAGAAAGAGGAAAAGGAGTTGACTGGGTCGCTAGTTGAGAAGAAACTGCCTTCTGAAGGATGCACTGGAAGGAATGGTGAACGGGAGAAGAGTTTGGGGCAGAAGAAGATATCAGATGATAGACGACATTAAGATATTATATGAATCATATGAAAAGATAAAGAGAAAGGCAGAAAATAAGAAAGACTGGAGAATGCTGGCTTTGCAGTGAAAGACCTGTCCTTGGGCAGAACACTATGAATGAATGAATGAATTATAAGGAAAACGTATATGATTGTTTATTAATTTTAAAAACAAATTGCCTAGGATATATATATATATATATATATATATATATATATATATATATATATATATATATATCACTAGTCTCTTCCTTAGTTCTTTCTTCAGAGGTTCGCAGAAGATATATATATATATATATATATATATATATTGTTTGACTCGTAGATATTTTGTTTTTCAGCATTAACTTCCCATGATTGTATGAAAAGTTTCGAAGAGAATGTCAGGATGTAGATCTTCGGCACCCCCTCCTGCCAGTAATGCATAACACAATGTCAATACGGCGGTTGCTGTTGTCTGCGATGCAACGAACTTTTTTTGTTGATTTTCGAGTTTCGTTAATTTTTTTTCTGGTTATTATATGCTTATTTAAGTTGTGTTAACTCTCGCTAAGTGGTTTTATATTTTATTTGATCAGTATTAGTATTTATTTTATTACTGTTAATATTTTGTTTTATTATTATTATTGTTATTATTATTATTATTATTATTATTATTATTATTATTATTATTATTATTATTATTATTAATTCTACCACTTCGGGCCGGCAACCCGTTAGGCAGTAATTTCCTAACTTCTTTCAAATCTCACAATCATGCTCCACTATCGTCCAAACGGGTAGAGATCTCTCGGTCGTCCAAAGAAGCGTTGGATTTAAAATTCAACTGTGAGATCGTAACAGGCCATTTGGCCTAATACTTGAAGGGAAGAAGAAGATGATTATTATTATTATTAATTAATTAATTAATTAATTTGTATTACTATCTTTGTATTATCTCCGCCACGGTTATTATTATTATTATTATTATTATTATTATTATTATTATTATTATTATTATTATTACTGTTATTTCTATCATCAACATTAATATTGATCTCTGTAAAATTTTTGTAGACTCTAGTGGACTGTCCCCGAGCACAAGCATATGCTTATTTCGGGTATCTATTCATATGTACTATTTCAATTGTAAATTGTGAATAAATTTGAATTTGAATGTAATTATGAAACCATATTAGTGATAAACCAAACGTTGTAAGACTTCCACACTAATATAATATAACTTCTATCAAAACGTAAATAATACTGCAAATTTTATTATTAATATTCAGCAGTAGTCTTTAAATCTATTAAGCATATCATGAAATACTATGTATGCCAAAGAGTGCAAAAGAAAATGTTCTCTTTCTTTCGGACAAACAATGGTTGTACTTCGGAAACTTATTTCAATTCCATAAGAAGTTACTGGTGCATACATAAAATACGGTACCTCGATGTTTATATTGGCATGAACCTCGTTCACCAAAACACGCAAACAATTAAATTTTTTGTTAGGTACTTTAAGGCGCTTTATCAACTTCTATTGTTATCTAGTGTCTAAATGAAATGAAGGTGGTAATGTCAGCGAAATAAATCCAGGATCCAGCGCCGACAGTTACCCAACATTTGCTCTTAGCGGTTGAGGGAAAATTCCGGAAAAAACCTCAACCAGGTAACTTGTCCCAAACAGGTTTTCAACCCAGGACCACTCGTTCCACGGTCAGACTTGCTAACCGTTACTCCAAACATTTAACAATAAATAATCTAGCGTAGTGAGGTGGGATGGGTCGTATGTTTCAATTTCCTGTACAGGTTGGCAAAAAAACTGTTTCAATCAAACTAATAATAATTGGCACCTAACCATTTATCATCGGTACTCTTGTTCTATTACCTTCTGCGCTGACTATACCGAACGTGCCGTGTGTGTGTACTATCATCTATACTCCACAGCATAGTTAACCAGTTTTCTTCACTCGATGACCAAACTCTGACTTTTACTCATAATAATTATAAAATCATAATAGCGTTGGTGGAATTAAGGGGACAGGGTGGCATTTTTTGGAGAAAAATGAGTAAATTAAAAACAAAATTCTTTAAAATGCTCTGTGATATGTGTGGAATGCATAACATAACATTTATTGGGTATTTGTGGCCTTATCGGATGTTGAGTCGCCATTTTTAAACTTCCTGCGTTATGGATTTTTAAATCACTCGCCCACTTTTATTGCTGTTTCCGGTAAATTGAATTAAATTTTTTTTCTTTAAAATATTCTTTGATATGTGTGGAATGCATTGCATAACATTTTGTGGGTAATTGTGCCCTTATCAGATGTTGATCAATTTTAAACTTCCTGCGCTATGGATTTTTAAATCACACGCCCGCTTTTATCGGTTTCCAGTAACTTCATTTTTTTTTTGCTACATTGCCAGACAAAAATGGATACAATTTCTGAATTATTAAAGATATATGCATGCAATTTAGAACACACATTCTTTAGACTATTAGGAAACTTTTTTCTGTAACAGAATTTTGTTAATTGATTTCATTTTAAAAATACGTCCGTTTGTTTGCAAGAAAGGAAATCAGAAAATTGTTATTAAATTTTAATTGTTTATTTTACAAACGTAGTGACTAATATCAGCATTCTGTTACAGACAGTTTGTAGAACATGTTTTTGCAAATACATTGCAAAAAACCGTTTGAATATATCTTTAAAAACGGTTTAGATATATCGATTTTAGTACAATCCTGCATTGGTATATTTGTTTTTAATTTGGGCCCCCAAATAATTTTTTTAAAATATTTTTATTTAGTTGAGTTGCCACAGCTATGAGCTCTCTACATACAAAAAATTAATATTTTACACCAAATAGGAAAAAAGTTTTAAAAAATACCATGCTCTTCCCTTAAGAAGTTTCCTGTTTCCTTCTTTTATAGCTTTTCTTTCCTTTCTTCCTATCTTTCCTCGTTCCTTCATTCCTTCTTTCATTCTTACACTTCCTTCCCTTTTGCTTGTCTCTTTATTTACTTTCTTTTCCACACCTCTTTATTTTTTTCTTCCGTCTCACGTTACCTCTTTCTTTCCTTCTTTCTTATCTTATGACCTTCACTTTTCAGTTAGTTTTGATTTAGTATAATCATTAACAATGCCTATTTCTTTCATTATTAAGACTTCACGTTGAAGAAACACAGAGACGGGAAATAAAAAAAAAAAGAATAATGTAGATTTGGTGTCGCGTGTGCCATATGGTGCCGTAATACGTTACCCACTGATCTGAGTTGTGTGAAATGTAAAGAGACGCACCTAAACCCCGCCAATATTTGACATGCTCTGACCCTGACACATAATCCATTAACAGGTGACACGCGATCGTCCAATACCGCTCTTTGCAGGAGTCGAGGGAACAAACAGTCCCTGAATTAATGTGTTATCAATGATAAGGACGTATGGAAAACGTCAATTAACTCCTGTAACATGCAAGAGCAAGGCTTCCATAATTTCAGATAAACACAGATGAATATTTCGGCACAGCTTTCCACGCCAACAGAAATATTCTGAACGTTAATTATTGTCATGATAATGTAGCCTATCTTAATAAAAACTGAATTTTGGTATTCGTATTTCATTCCCACCTTGATCACCAGTAGTAACAGTAAAAGTGGTAGCAGTGATAGTAGTAGTATAGTTGTAGTAGCAGTAATGTTTGTTAATGGTGGTACTAATCACAATGGTGGTGGTGATGGTGATGGTGGTGGTGGTAGTAGTAGTAGTAGTAGTAGTAGTAGTAGTAGTAGTAGTAGTAGTAGTAGTAATAGTGGTGATAGTGGTGGTAGTAGAAATTGTGGTAGTAGTAGTGATGAACTTATGATAGTAGTAGTTGTTGAGTAGTGGTAGTACTAGTAGTAGTGGTAATAGTAGTAGTAATAGAAGAAGTAGGGTAGTTGTAATAGTGGTAATATAAATTGTGGTAGTAATAGTGATAAACGCATAATAGTAGTGGTTGTTGTGTAGTACTAGTAGTAGTGATAGCAGTAGTAGTAGTAGTAGTAGTAGTAGTAGTAGTAGTAGTAGTAGTAGTAGTAGTAGTAATAGTGGGGATAGTGGTGGTACTAGAGATTGTGGTAGTAGTAGTAGTGATGAACGTATGATAGTAGTTGTTGTGTAGTGGTAATACTAGTAGTAGTGGTAATAGTAGTAGTAATAGAAGTAGTAGGGTAGTTGTAATAGTGGTGGTAATATAAATTGTGGTAGTAATAGTGATAAACGCATAATTGTAGTGGTTGTTGTGTAGTACTAGTAGTAGTGATAGCAGTAGTTGTAGTAGTAGTAGTAGTAGTAGTAGTAGTAGCAGTAATAGTGGGGATAGTGGTGGTAGTAGAAATTGTGGTAGTAGAAAGAGGAACTTATGATAGTAGTAGTTGTTGTGTAGTGGTAGTATTAGTAGTAGTGGTAATAGTAGTAGTAATAGAAGTAGTAGGGTAGTTGTAATAGTGGTGATAGTGGTGGTAATATAAATTGTGGTAGTAATAGTGATAAACGCATAATAGTAGTGGTTGTTGTGTAGTAGTAGTAGTAGTAGTAGTAGTAGTAGTAATAGTGGGGATAGTGGTGGTAGTAGAAATTGTGGCAGTAGTAGTGATGAACTTATGATAGTAGTAGTTGTTGCGTAGTGGTAGTACTAGTAGTAGTGGTAATAGTAGTAGTAATAGAAGTAGTAGGGTAGTTGTAATAGTGGTGATAGTGGTGGTAATATAAATTGTGGTAGTAATAGTGATAAACGCATAATAGTAGTGGTTGTTGTGTAGTACTAGTAGTAGTGATAGCAGTAGTAGTAGTAGTAGTGGTGGTGGTAGTAGTATGTTGTGTACGACATTGACGGCGTCATCCTAACACATACCGTCCCGCAAAGACAGAGTGTTAATGCACAGTATTTCCGTCATTTTTGGAGCACAATCTGAGACCAGCTTTGCGAAGAAAGCGCCCACACGTTTTGCAGAACCCTCCCATTATTTTTCAGGATAACGCAAGGGGGCACACGGCACACCCTATAGCTGATTTGTACCGTCGCTGGGGGTGGGAAGTGCTTTTCCATCCACCACATTCACCGGACTTAAGCCCCTGTGATTATGACAATCCCGAAGATGAAGGAACCACTTCGTGACGTTCGATTCCGGACTGTTCCCGATATTCTGCAGGCAGTAGGGCGGTCCATCAGAAACGTCAACAGAATAGGAGCTGCTACAGGGATACTACGACTTCCACATCGCTGGCAACGAGCTGTAGACAATGCTGGTTACAACATTGAAGGACTGAAGAATTTTCATAGATGTATCACTTGTATATTCGTAATAAATAAATAGTTGCCATTATTAAAGTTACAACCTTTGTACAACTCTTACATTGACGAGATTTGACCTCAGGTCTGCGATAGTCGTAAGGGAACGATCTTTCAACTGAGCTACAAAGACGGCTAATAGTGATGGCAATGGTGACGATGGTCGTGGTGAAATTACATGCTATGATGGTCAGAAGGTGTACAATATTTTATACCTACTCACTGTGATTACCACATTAACTACTGAAGTCATGATGCTGTGGTCCAGACTAGCCGTGAGATAGAGGTAATTGAGGGTGATAAAATTTCTTGGTGTGACTACTATCTTATGAGGGACTTTGAATATGTTAATTTGTAATATGTGAAGTACCTCCTGTCTTGCAAAAGAGAACAACATGCAATTATCGGCTATTTATCAATCAAGCTCGTAACTCGGTAGCAACCGTCAACGAATATTCAAGAAGGTGAGGATGATTATGATGATATGAAGGTACAATAAATAGGCCCAAAATATAATAAAATATGTGAACTAAGATCAGTTGCAAGAACTGGGCAGTTGAACGGTAAGAAATAGAGTTGCAATCACATTTATCAATGCCAGAATAATTTATACAGCCTGGGTAACGTTACTAGTTTTGAAATAATGTAATTGTATTCATAAACACACTAAAATAAAATTCCATAAATCACTGACTACGCAATTTCGACATGCAACATTCATTGCTAATGCGGTATAAGGCTCCCAGTGATGAATTCACATGGACAATATTAGTATATAGAAAAGTAAGAGAAAATAAGTACATCTTGATTACACAACTTTTAACACTGTATCACTTCGGAATATGTATTATATAGCTTTCTTGTGTTAAATTCTATCATGCCTGGTTTACATGTTTCGACCTATTTTGGGCATCCTCAGAACTGTTTTGTGTTTTTTAATGTTATAGTATAGATGTCTCCACCTGTATTGTTTCAGTGAAAGCAAGGCCATTTTGTTATACAGTTTTCTGCTATCACGTGCTACAACCGTCATATTGTACTATTTGTTTACAATCATTAATTATTCATTATCTCAAGTACCACATCACATTGGATCTCTGTGTATCAACAAGAAGCTCCAAGACGACTACTGATTAAACACAAATGAAGGTATAGGTCTCAAAACCAGGAAATACCGACAGAAAGAATACGAATGAAACAATGCGATAAGGAAGAGCGGGCGAAAGGAAAGGTCACGAGATAGCTTGGATGATATTCAAGAGTACAGTCGGAAGAGAAATGAATCAGTCTTGCGTTGTGATAGTTACATTACGACTTTAGTTTGTTCCGTTGCATGTGAATACGTGTCTTATATAGCACGGTATTATTATTTCATTCGTAAACATTTGCTGCGCGTTTAATTAACTTCGAATTTTTCTCTTGCTACGTTCTTTATTTCCACAGCTATGTCCTCATTTGTTCATCTTCTTGGAAGAGACAGTACTTCCATCGGCCCGCACCTCTCCTCCCTCGGTGTGCCTACATACACGCGTCAAAACAGACAGCAACGCCACCATTGGTTTTCGGTAATCGTTCCTTGCGCGAGCTATAATCTTGTGCTAATTTTGTTTATTAGGGTTCGTCTCCCTACACATTATTGTGGCTTTTATTATTTTATTACTTCACTAGAATTAAACATGAAGGCATAACATATTTTTAAACTATAATATACTGTATGATGTTTTAATATCTGTCATTTCCTGTACTGCGTTTTTATTTCAGAAATTTCTTTCTCTGTGTCTTTAAATACACCGTGTCTCAAAAAGGACTGTACAGCTATCTTAAGCTCACAGAAATTTATCCACATTTCTTACAGAAATTGTTAATGTGTCATTTTAAGGCAAAACACATCAAGTTTTGATTAACGTAGTGCAGTAGTATCAATTCGGACACCAAAAGAGCTAAATCAGTTACAGTACAAAATGGCTACTTTCAATTGTGCGGAACGTGCTCACAGTGTGTTTTGGTTTCACGGAACAGAGTCCGCGACTACAGTCCAACGTAATTTTCGTACTCAATATCGTAAAGATCCTCCGCAGATTGACGAAGATGATGGAGATGGACGCATTCACTTCCAGCAAGATGGAACACCACCTCATTATCACCACGAGGTTCGTGGGTTACTTGATCGGCGTTTCCCAGGTCGTTGGATTGGTCGTGCAGGGCCAACTGCCTGGCCACCTCGTTCACCAGATCTGACTTCCCTCGATTTTTTCCTGTGGAGGTTCGACAGAGATCTTGTGTACGTTCCTCCTTTACCTGCCGATCTCGTTGAGCTGAGAACTCGAATTATTGTTGCAGTTGCAGAATTGACTCCTGATCTACTGGCTCGTGTGTGGCAAAAGATTGACTATAAGCTGGATTCTGCCATATCATAAACGGAAGCCACATCGAACCAAAATAATTGCTTGGTAGAAACTCAAGTGTTTTGTTTTAAAATGCCACCTTAACCACTTCAGTAAGGTACGTATGTGTTTCAATTTCTATAACCTTATAAAGTTGTAAAGTCCTTTTTGATACACGGTGCAGAACTATTAAAAAATAAATCTATTTGAAAATAAAATGGGAAGCAGTCAAAGAATTGCAGTACATCTGGATTTCATTTGCGGGAAGGGAGAAGATATTTATCTCGTTTTCTTTCCTAAGTTATAATTGCTGATCTCGAGTCATGCTAACCATAACACCAGGTAGTTCCGCTACTTGGAAATGTCTACCTGAACTCTTTATTTAAAATTCCAACAGAAATGAAATAATCGCAAAATCTAGTTCGTGACTATTAATAACAATAACCTCAATAATAGCAATTATTATTCTTGCATAAACAGAAAAATATAGGCTACACACAAAATGATTTTATTGAAACATCAATTCATATATATATGAAAACATCGACCAGTAATATTTGGCATATTTTGAGCAATGTTATATCCAAAATATATCCTGCATATAAATCAAGCTTTATTAGAAATTGAATGGGTGTATAGTGACGGCAGAAATAAAAATCAATTGGCAATATAAGTCTCTGAAGATTTAATAGTTTAAAGTGGCTATGACCGTAAAATAAAATAACGATGTAATATGTATTATTGCTGTGACATTAAACATTGAAGGAGTAACGTGGCAATTTAGTTGCGCCCATTATTCTGGTTAGTATATGATATACTAATTAATGTATATATATATTATATAGGTCTAGATATAAACCAAGTCTATTTGCAATTATTTTATAAGGCTAATGTAGACGTACAAATCAACCTAAGTTATCATTTTAAATGTACTCAATTAAGAGTCGATCTGAATCCAGTTAAAAACAATTGCGATTGAAACAAACGATTTATTGACGACTCCATTCAGAAACGGTTTATAAGCCAAGACTTATGGACATCCGACTGAAATGCAGCGATTCCTTTAATCATTTGTAATATCTCTCTTTCTGATTATGAATGGATCCAGTGGCAACTTGCCACATAGAGAATTTAGTGGTTATACTTTACAATTTTCTTTTGTAAAGGATAGCAATGTTCTTATGCGAAGTTCAAATTCTTATCAATAATAGCTAAAACAATAATTTTCAGAAGTTTGTAGTAGTAGTAGTAGTAATAGTAATAGTAATAGTAATAGTAGTAGTAGTAGTAGTAGTAGTATTAGTAGTAGTATTAGTAGTAGTATTAGTATTAGTATTAGTATTAGTATTAGTATTAGCAGCAGCAGCAGCAGCAGCAGTAGCAGTAGCAGTAGCAGTAGCAGTAGCAGTAGTAGTAGTAGTAGTAGTAGTAGTAGTAGTAGTAATGAGCAAAATAACAATACAATGGCTTTAAAGAATCCGGAGTTTTATTGCCGCCCTCACATAAGCCCGCCATCTGTTCCTATCCTGTGCAAGGTTAATCCAGTCCCTACCATTATTTCCCAACTCCCTCAAATCCATTTTAATATTATCTTCCCATCTACATCTCGGCCTCCCAAAAGATATTTTCCCTCAGGTCTCCCAACCAACACTTTATACGCATTTCTGGATTCACCATTACGTGCTATATGTCCTCCCCATCTCAAACGTCTGGATTTAAAGTTCCTAATTATGTCAGGTAAAGAATACAATGCGTGCAGTTGTGCGCTGTGCAACTTTCTCCATTCTCCTGTAACTTCATCCCCAAATAGCTGGTGTAGCGAATTTCTACGCCAAGACAGAGGTTCAAGTCCCTGCTAAATGCTTTCATGTAGCCCTAATACTTTAATTTCTTTCACTAACATCATAGTGTACAAACAACATCGAAGAAGATGGGCCGACAGGTTCTGTTTGACGCTTGGACGCTAAATCTTCAAATATCTTTAAAACCCGAAAACATCCGCCATTGAACATAAAAAAATGAAGTCCAGTATTTATTATTTTTAATTCTTATTTCATCACTTCCTAAACCGAGACACATTTTTAGTGCACTAGTTTAATATTTAATAGTAAACGTTTTATTTCAATTAATACAGGGGATGGAATGCTTTACCAGCAGACTTACTAAAGGCTTTACCAATAACCAAAAATGTATTTAAAAATAGGCTTAAGGACTTTACTAATAGACGGTTGTATATTATACACACTATTTAAAGGGTGTAATTGATATCTTGTTATTTGAAGTGTTCTATCAGTGAGGAAGTGTGTTGTGTCAGTGAAGTGTGTAGTGTCAGTGAAGTCTATTGTGTAAGTGAATGTGTTGCTGTCAGTGAAGTGGCAGTGCAAAGTATTTGAACAGTAAAATGGCTAGAAGTGTTAGTGAAATCAGGTAGAATCAGTGCAGTGAGTGAGTTGACAGCGAAATAAGTGTAGTGCCGAAAGGTACTTGTGCAGGTATGAACCTGTCACACTCGTGGGTCTTAGTTCGAACTTAGGGTTAAGATACAAATTAGATTTACTTTAAACGTTATTTTAAGTGACCATGCTTCATTTAATTTAGGATGCTCCTTATTATTATTTTTATTATTATTATTATTATTATTATTATTATTGTTTTTATTAGTTCTGTTTATTATCAATTGTCATTATTGAGTGTAATTAGTTACCACTGCCACCGGGTATATACCCATTTGCAGTGTGAATAAATACATACATACATGCGTGAATACATACATACATACAGTAGAACCTCTATTATCCGTGGTAATGAAGGGGATGGTCTGAACGGTTAATCGAAAAAATCGGATAATCGGTATTATAAAATATTTTTATTTTATTGGGTTATTTTACGACGCTGTATCAACATCTAGGTTATTTAGCGTCTGAATAATATGAAGGTGATAATGCCGGTGAAATGAGTCCGGGGTCCAGCACCGAAAGTTACCCAGCACTTTTTTTTCATAAATTAAGTAATATTTTCGTAATTTGAAATTCCTACCATATTGCAACCACTAGTGTCTTCATACTACACAATATTATGCTGGTTATAACTAATAAAAACAGTGAAATACAGTAATACGTAGCACTTTATCCTTGTTTTATTCGATTAAAGAGCTCATATTTCTACTCCCAATCCCATATTCTGATACGAGTTGAGCCACGGATTTTACTTTCCCAAACAGCTCAACACGTTTTCTTTTGACATTTTGCACAGAATGACTAAATGATGCACGGGTTTGCAATTATGTGGAAGTACGTGGAATCATTCTTTGAGAGAAGATAGTGACTATTTTACAAGTTGTGAAATCAGCCCCTTCCAAAAGTAAGAGTTTTTACTACCAGTGATGGTAGCATTGCTACTACATACTGTGTAACGGCAAAGGCTGTAGAAGAAATGCGTACTAACATAATATACTGTACTTCGCATTTTTCTGCAGCAAAGAGAGAGAGAGAGAGAGAGAGAGAGACAGACAGAGACAGTCGGATAATCCACCAATCGGTTAGTAGGGTGATGGATAATCGAGGTTATACTGTATATACACACAATGCATACTGTATTACAAAATTTTATGTTTACAATAATTGTAATAATAATTATTAAACCATTTTGTGCTCAGTGAGGCTACAGAGAATGAAGTGATAACTGATAACACAGACAATGAAGACATAATATACTGTATAAGCGAACAAATCTGTTTGCAGCAGGTAACACGTTTTATAGCTGATATCAGCTTTCAAACAGCGACGAAACGCTGTCTCGCCAGAAAGATGTGTTGAATTAAGCCAGTCCGAACAAGTTAATCTGCACCTCAGTGAGAATTAGATTACCGGATTACAGTCTCTGAATTTTAGTATTGAAGTTCACACGTGATGTGGTGATAGTCCGGCGCGGCGTTATGAACGGAAGGATTATAGCCGGGCTGCTTTCAGACAGTTTCATTACAAGTTTAACTTGAATGGCATTTTCCAATTGGTATCCAAATTAAACTCTGCACTGAAAATTATGAGGAAGGAGGATTCAAGTAATATTCACTATCCTATTGTGTACGGCTGTAATTCATCTCTCTTTGAGGTTTCATCACATAATCCAATTATTTCATTACACACTGCCTTCAACTCTCTGCATTATGCGTATTTCATGTGTGATATTACATGTCTCATAACACATACGTTCAGCAACGTGTAATACATACAAAATGCCTTTCACGTATCCGAAAGACAGAGATGAAATTAACTTTAAGTTACATTATACGGCAACGTGCTGTTATAACTTATGACGTGTCAGCTAGACGGACAGATGTAAGAGAGATTGACTGACAGAAGGAACATCACAGACAGCGTTGTATAGACAGACATGAATGTACTTTATCACGATGGCCACTGGCGACATTTACTTAGTTAATAGCGCCGTTTATCTAAAGTGCAAGTCAATTTCCTGGGTTTATAAAGCGTCTAGATTAAACAGCTCAAAATCATTGCCACGGATCGTGCAAGTCAAAGCGGTGAGTAATGTAAAACAACTGCGTGCGGGCTTTGTATTATATGATATTTTACCACAAGTCTTGGCATTTTTGTAGAAATATTTATATAGGGTGAACTGTAATTAATGTAATTAATTTCAAGGAGTTATTCTTTTAGGTATTACGTATTTACTTACTGGCTTTTAAGCAACCCGGAGGTTCATTGCCGCCCTCACATAAGGCCGCCAATGGTCCCGATCCTGAGCAAGATTAATCCAGTCTCTACCATCATATCCCACCTCCCTCAAATCCACTTTAATATTATCTTCCCATCTACGTTTTGGCCTCCCTAAAGATCTTTTTCCCTCCGGCCTACCAACTAACACTCTATATGCATGTCTATATTCGCCCATACGTGCTACATGCCCTGCCCATCTCAAACGTCTGGATTTAATGTTCCTAATTATGTCAGGTGAAGAATACAATGCATGCAGTTCTGTGTTATGTAACTTTCTCCATTCTCCCGTAACTTCATCCCTTTTAGCCCCAAATATTTTCCTAAGAATCTTATTCTCAAACACCCTCATTCTCTGTTCCTCTCTCAAAGTGAGAGTCCACAATTTCACAGCCATACAGAACAACCGGTAATATAACTGTCTTATAAATTCTAACTTTCAGATTTTTTGACAGCAGACTAGATGACATAAGCTTCTCAACCGAATAATAACAGGCATTTCCCATATTTATTCTGCGTTTAATTTCCTCCCGAGTGTCATTTATATTTGTTACTGTTGCTCGAAGGTATCTGAATTTTTCCACCTCTTCGAAGGATAAATCTCCAACTTTTATTATAGTTCCATTTCTTACAATATTCTGATCACGAGACATAATCATATACTTAGTATTTTCGGGATTTACTTTCAACCCTATCGTTTTACTTGCTTCAAGTAGAATTTCAGTGTTTTCCCTATCCGTTTGTGGATTTTCTCCTAACATATTCACGTCATCCGCATAGAAAAGAAGCTGATGTAACCCGTTCAATTCCAAACCCTCTGTGTTATCCTGAACTTTCCTAATGGCATAGTCTAGAGCGAAGTTAAAAAGTAAAGGCGATAGTGCATTTCCCTGCTTTAGCCCGCAGTGAATTGGAAAAGCATAAGATAGAAACTGGCCTATACGAGATCTGCTGTAAGTTTCACTAAAACACATTTTAATTAATCGAACTAGTTTCTTGGGAATACCAAATTCAATAAGAATATTATATAAAACGTCTCTCTTAACCAAGTCATACGTCTTTTTGAAATCTATGAAAAACTGATATTTTTAGATATTTCGAACAAAACTTTAATACAGTTCCGCTCGTTTTTTCTTCCTTTTCGAGGTAAAAGTTGTTTTATATGAAACATTTCAAAGCGTGCTTTAAGAAAGCCATTGTTTTAATACCCGATATGCTCAGTGAATTTAAGAGAGCAGCGTGTTATGATAATAAATGATAGAAAGAATTTAACGTTTATCCTTTAAAGGTGCAGAAATGTGGACAAGACAGCAGGTTGTAAGCTGATATGTGCTGTGGCGCAGACGTACACTTTCCGCTGAGCATTCCTTTAATCGGATCGTGTAATGCAGCCGTGGCGAAAATGCCATCGTGCGCCGAGCCGCTGTGTAACCTGCAACGTGCATAGCACCTATGGAGGGAGGCGGACACGCGAAGGGGAAGTGAAGCAACTGTCTGACTTATTAACGGATTTTCATTTTCCTTACGTCAAGCACTTAAATGTAATTTTATACAGTACAAGGCTGCAAACTAATGTTTAGTACATGTAACGAAGAAAGAAATTAACAATACTTACTTACTTACTGGCTTTTAAGGAACTCGGAGGTTCATTGCCGCCCTCACATAAGCCCGCCATTGGTCCCTATCCTGAGTAAAATTAATCAATCCTCTATCATCATATCCCACCTCCCTTAAATCCATTTTAATATTATCTTCCCATCTACGTCTCGGCCTCCCTAAAGGTCTTTTTCCCTCCGGCCTCCCAACTAACAATCTATATGCATTTCTGGATTCGCCCATACGTGCTACATGCCCTGCCCATCTCAAACGTCTGGATTTAATGTTCCTAATTATGTCAGGTGAAGACTACAATGCGTGCAGTTCCGTGTTTCTCCATTCTCCTGTAACTTCATCCCTCTTAGCCCCAAATATTTTCCTAAGCACCTTATTCTCAAAGAAATTAACAATAAATAAACAATATCACAACCTAAAATTAACTGTCTTCAGAATGTCTCTGCGACAAAGGTTCAAAATCAGGAATTATGTCACTTACTGCCAGTCGTAGTTGATCACGAAGGTATTTGTCTGTCAGTCGTGATCTAAATTTGGTTTTTACTATTTTCATTGTTGAAAATAAATTTTCACAAACGTAAGTTGTAGCGAACATGGCTTCAACAGAGTAAGCGAAAGAACGAAGCTTCGGATATTTAATTTTTGGCAAAGATTTAAAAGGTTGAACACTTGTCAAGTCCTTACATCTAGCTTTCATTTAACATCACATTGTAAATCTGTGAGTTTAAATTGAAGATCTAACGGCATTATTCGTACATCTGCTGAAAAAGGATCGATGATGCCGTTTTATGTTATACAACCGTTTCCTCGTAATACTTGTGAACAAATCATACCGGTACATTTAATATTCTCATCATATTAGCAACAAAAAAAATGCGTCCTCCCTGAAACTTTCGTTTTTGTAGAGGTACACTGGCTTCGAGAGAGACATTGGACGATACGCCACTCGCAGGTGAGAGACAAATAATCGACTGGTCGTGCAGCAAGCTTGCTACTGCTCCCATCTATAGCATGTTTCATTCAAGAAGGTGTCATTTTGTGCTGTTAACTTCTTTACTCCTCTTAAGAAATATGCAGGAGTTGCCACCACTGGAAGAGAGCTTTATTCGTGATCTCCGATTCCTCCGTCAGTTGTATTCGCTCTTCTGAGCAGCACTATGACAGAGCAGTCAGAAATTCACTAAACGCGGGTTTGATTCGCGGCAGAGAAATGGAACGTCCAGCATAGGAATATATTTCCACAGAGTCCCGATAGTGAGTGGTATGTTCTGATTCAAAATTCTCCCAACAGTGAGTAAGAATAATGAGAGTACCGCCACTGATAATCCTGAAACGAATACTCTTGAACTACATCTGTATTCGATTAGCGGTACAGAGCGAGGGGAAAAAGAAAGAGTGGGGAAAACAGACCAATTATCCCACGACCATCTGCCTTCTTGAAACAAAATACCAGCTAACGAGTGAGGTGGCAAAACATTTACTTCCAACGAATTTCAATTCCTACTTCACTGACAACTGACAAAGCCGAGCCACAATTACACTGTCAGGTCGTCCTCATTTCGAGTTGCTTGTTTTGTGGCCAGTTTGATGTTAAAGAGTCACTTGGTAGGGCTTGTGTGTGGAGGTGTGGCAGAGTGGCAGCTGGCGGTGCACTGGGTCACCCACCACTCTTATGACACCGCCATTCAGTGGCCTAATAACATTTGCAGAATTGAGTCCAGTTCGGCCCCGCAAGGAGTGTTATTATGTCCGCTATTACGATAATTATACTAACATATTTTCTTCTGTATTTATTTATTTTTTTTCACCCATACCTTATTTGTATGCAGCATTTTTATATCGCTTATGTGCGAATGACTAAACAGAAGTCGAAGTTATAATGACCCCAGTCATATGGAAATAATAGAAAAATATATATCTATAGGCCTATATATAATTTGAACTGGTAATGGAAATTACGGGAAAACGGCTGAACGCATTGTAATAAATGACCCCTCATTTTGAAGCTTGGACCCCAAAGTTTTTCGGAAAAATAGTACTTTTCAGTGAAATGTCAATTTTCCTACATAATTTTCCTATTTTCCAAAATCCATCTCTCGTCAGTTTTGAGAACTAGCTAATTGCATTCAGATGAAGCGAAACGAGCATCAAGTCGGCCGTGTTGCATTTCAGAATAAAACAAAACACACACTACAGTAAACAATATTACTCGAAGGCCATGATCTGCAAGAATGCTGACATATTTAGAGCTCAAATTAAATTGGTTATTAAAAACTTAACTTACTAAAAATAATTTACAGGTTCGATTCTGTGGTGTGTAATTTTCTGGGTACAGCTGTGTATTGGATATTAAAAACTACAAAACTTGAGGTGGTTTGATGGCATTATTACTATTAGAAATAAAATATTGTTGTAGTTAATGCCGTGATGTGACTATTTTTCATTAATTATACACATTAATGCTATATTGATGATATGAAAGTGAAACGTTTTGGGGTTATATAAGTAGATGTAGAGAATAACTTAAATTAGATTTTGATTTCTATATTTTACTGAGTGGCGGCTATATAGTATATATATTATATGTTATTGAAAGCTATAAAAGTTACGTAAGATAATAACATTATTAAAAATCAAATATTTTTATAGTTATTAATCAAGTGGGGTTGGGTCTTTTTCTTATATTTAATGGCGGTGTGGTGTAGATATTTATATGCTTGGTTCTCTTCAGTATTGGCTCGAGATAGAGTATCTTTCATTATTATGGAAGCAAATAACTTTCAGAATGTCTGGTATTCTTCATTGAAAATAAATCTGAAAAATATTTATCTGAACGTCTAATGAACTTAGTTTGCAGCATTTGCTGCACAAGCCACTAGTAATATATAATTTGAACTGGTAATGGAAATTACGGGAAAACGGCTGAACGCATTTTAATAAATGACCCCTCATTTTGAAGCTTGGAACCCAAAGTTTTTCAGAAAAATAGTAGTTTTTTGTGAAATGTCAATTTTTCAACATAATTTTCCTATTTTCCAAAATACATCTGTCGTCAGTTTTGAGAACTAATTGCATTTCAGAATAAAACAAAACACACACTACAATAAACAATATTAACACGAAGGCCATGATCTGCAAGATGGCTGACATATTTAGAGCTCAAATTCAATTAGTTATTAAAAACTTCAGGACTTACTAAAAACAATTTACAGATCTGACTCTGCGGTGTGTAATTTTCTGAGTACAGCTGTGTATTGGATATTAAAATCTACAAAACTTGAGGTAGTTTGATGACATTATTACCATCAGAAATGAAATATTATTATAGTTAATGCCATGCTGTGACTATTTTTCATTAAATATACATATTAATGCTATATTGATGATATGAAAGTGAAAGGTTTTGGGGTTATATACGAGTAAGTATATGTAGAGAATATTTTAAATTAGATCTTGATTTCTATAATTTACTGAGTGGCGGCTAAATAGTATATATAGTATATGTTACTGAAAACTATACAACTTATGTAAAATAACAATATTGTTATTAAAAATCAAATATTTTTATAGTTATTAACCAAGTGGGTTTGGGTCTTTTTCATATATTTAATGGCGGTGTAGTGTAGATATTTATATCCATGATTCTCTTCAGTATTGGTTCGAGAAAGCGCAAAAATTAGAGTCCCTAAGGAAAAACCAAAAGGTATTACTTACTGATAAAATAAGAGGCCTACAAGATTTTTTTGTAGCCTCCCTATCATTTCAGCAATATCTCTTAGCAGGATAAAATGATTTTACCTCTACATTTGAAGCTCTACATGCAGTAGCTATATCAAGATGCTATGTCTATTGTTCGAAAGCATAGAAAACCTGACTTTTTTTAAACTTTCACCTACAATCCACATTGACCTGAAATAGCTATTGCTTTACTCCCACATGAAAAACCCACTGATGTCCTGACATTGTTACTTGAGTTTTGGCGTTCAAACTCAAAAACTTAAGGTGGATAGGTTTAAGAAAAAGTATTTGGCATAAAAAACCATTCAGAGGAAATATGTTTCATTATTATGGAAGCAAATAACTTTCAGAATGTCTGGTATTCTTCACTAAAAATAAATCTGAAAAATGTTTATTTGAACGTCTAATGAACTTAGTTTGCAAAATTTGCTGCACAAGCCACTAGTAGTAATGTAATGATTGGTACTATAGTTTGTGCTAAATTGTAGGGACTTTTCAAAAAACTCGCTAAATACAAAATTGTCGATTTTGAGATTTTTATGTATCCTTTTGTTTCTGGATCAGTAGAATGAATGGCGCTATCAAAACTGACAGGGAACTGTCCCAGGTCATAGCGCTTGAATTTAATTAAATAGGTATGCAGCTGGAAGTCTAGGAACACGATTGTACATACTAAGCTATGGTAATTTGGACGTAAAGTAAAACAACGTGTAGACAAAGATAAGCCATTTAATGTTGTGGTCGACGCCAGCAGTTCCGGTAAACTGACAAAAAATCACGTGAGAAGATGGTTAAGAGATGTACTTCTCTCGGATATTAGGAAAGACACACTACTACATCTGGATTCCTGGAATGGTCCGATAGATGACACTATATTTACTGATGAAGAAGTGAACGATGCTAAGAAGATTAAAACACGAATTATCCCTCCAGAAACTACAAGATTTGTTCAATCCTTGGATGCGTATTTTTGGGCAATATGCAATTGTAATTCAAAGGCTAGAAATTGATTTTTATAATTATACTATATAATAAAAATAATGAATAATTTCAAGGGAAAAATTGTTCCGGGGCCGGGTATCGATCCCGGAACCTCTGGTTGAACGTACCAGCGCTCTCACAACTGATCTGCTTTACAGGGAGGTTCACCTGAAAGACTAGATTTGCATAATATATACGTCACTGTGTACGTTAACAGAAAACCACAATTCCAAGTCACACAGAGTTTGTGTGCACTCGATGTGGGCCTCTGGCGTTTCGTCAGCCCACGCCAGTTGTGTGGATATAAAGGGAAGAGTTGAGACGGTGTCGGGTGGAGTTCCCGGGTAGCTCAGTTGGGAGAGCGCTGGTACGTTCAACCAGAGGTCCCGGGATCGATACCCGGCCCCGGAATAATTTTTCCCTTGAAATTATTCAAATCTGCTTTACAGGGAGCTTCACCTGAAAGACTAGATTTGCATAATATATACGTCACTGTGTACGTTAACAGAAAACCACAATTCCAAGTCACACAGAGTTCGTGTGCACTCGATGTGGGTCTCTGGCGTTTCGTCAGCCCACGCGAGTTGTGTGGATATAAAGGGAAGAGTTGAGACGGTGTCGGGTGGAGTTCCCGGGTAGCTCAGTTGGGAGAGCGCTGGTACGTTCAACCAGAGGTCCCGGGATCGATACCCGGCCCCGGAACAATTTTTCCCTTGAAATTATTCAAATCTGCTTTACAGGGAGCTTCATCTGAAAGACTAGATTTGAATAAAAATAATGTTCAAAATTTCGTAACCTATTACAATTTAAGGTGCCAATATACCCATATAATAATTATTGGAAAAAATAAATTCCATCACGATATACGTGCATTTTAAAAAGGTTTCTCCTGGAAAAAAATATGTTTCTGTAAATAATGGTTCTGTGAAAATTGGTAAAATTATTTTTTTCAAAGATTTTATATGATAAAAATGAAATTCAAAATACAATGCAATAGTTTTAGAAAAAAAAATGAATATCTTGTTATAAGTGTATTTTAAAGACGTTCCTTTTGCAGATAACGAGTTTTGTGAAAATGCTCTTCAATTATAATCTATAGCAAGCCCTATCTATAGTAAGACTGCAATTAGTAACAGCGATAGTGAAGATAATGTTATTAACTATAATACTGTTAAATTAATTATTATTATTAATAATATTATGCTAACCGACAGTGAGTAGCCAGTATTAGGAGAGTGCAAGTGTTATGTTACAACTTACCGGTACTGTTATGACAATGTATGTTTCCACGTATTTTGTACATTTAGATATTCTAGCGACATTTACTTTATTTTTTGTTTCATCATTTTTCCTTATGATGCCTATCATGTCATGTTTAGAAAGAGTACGAATATTAACAACATTCTTTATTGTGCAATAGATATTTAAATTTGAGCGATCATAAATGCCTTCACGCATATATACAGTGTGATTCCAGAGGTTTTTGTGAAATGCTAGATGGTGAAAGATATGTACATACATTTGGAAAATAAAATATAAGTAACATTTTTAAAAATATGGCATCGTTTCGGAGACACAAGCGAATTCCTGCACATAATGGCCTTAATAAAGAAATAATGTGTCTACATTTTAAAAGTAAATGATACTGAAGACTATACAATGTAATAATGTATATTTGAGCAAGGTCGGTTATATTCTGCAATAATATGCCTTGTTTTGCTATTAACATGTGACATTTTCTGCAGCTGGCAATTGCAGAACAAATCTCAGACTGATTCCAAAGTATTTTCTTCGATAATAAACGGCTACATGATATGTGCGGAATGTGGTAATGCCAGTAGCAGCCTTGGTAACGCCTTGTATTTCTATACAGAATTTAAGTCATCGCTAAGTAGACCGGAGAATATGTTGCAGACGGTACAAATATTCAGAATTTATTTAGAACATAAATTATCTTACTAACGATAAAAACATGTAATATGTAACTTATCCTAAGAGGAGAATGGAGAAAGTTACACAACACAGAACTGCACGCATTGTATTCCACATCTGACATAATTAGGAACATTAAATCCCGACGTTTGAGATGGACAGGGCATGTAGCACGTATGAGCGAATCCAGAAATGCATATAGAGTTTTAGTTGGGAGGCCGGAGGGAAAAAGATCTTTGGGGAGGCCGAGACGTAGATGGGAAGATAATATTAAAATGATTTTGAGGGATGTGGGATATGATGATAGAGACTGGATTAATCTTGGCGGGCTTATATGAGGGCGGCAATGAACCTCCGGGTTCCTTAAAAGCCAATAAGTAAGTAAGTAAGTAAGTAAGTAAGTAAGTAAGTAAGTAAGTAAGTAAGTAAGTAAGTAAGTAAGTAAGTAAGTAATATGTAACTTATCAGCCACTATAAATTTACGAATACATTACAAGTGTGTATAAATTATTTTATCCGCTTGTTTAAACACTATCTTAATAATAATAATAATAATAATAATAATAATAATAATAATAATAATAATAATAATAATAACAATAATAATAATAATATTTATTTGAATGATCATAATAATGGTACACTTTTGGTTCGCACTCCCGACGAACCAAACGCTTGTGGCCGGGAGTGGAGTTTACATCGAATAATGGAAAAGTAATATTACGAGTTTAAGCCTACACTAAAATAATTATTTAATTGTTTAATTTAAATAATCAAAATTTATGTAAGCAAAAGTAAAGTTATGAATATCAAAATAATAATACAAGAAAGAATAATGTAAGAAATAAAATGAAATTATATCAAATATATGTAAGGAAAAGAACGTGATGAGTATCAAAATAATAATACAAGTAATAATAGTACAAGAAATTCAATGAAATTATATGAGGTAAAACATAGAATGTTCGGTTGGTTAACTAGAAAGTACAAATAATAAAATGAAGTGAAAAATATTAAATAATGCAATTGTAAAATAAATGCAAAATATTCTGCAATAATATAAAAGAGTATAATTATTTTATACATAAATGATACTTTAGTTTTAATTGGTTTATTGAATTTTGAAAGATTGAAAGATTCCCAACTTAGTAGAAAAATACTTTTCTTTTTTTTTTTTAAATTTCATCTAAAGAAAAAATGAAAAATAACAAAAGTGAATATAATAACTTAAGCATTATAAACTTTGAAATACGTATATACAGGCTATATTCCCTGCTCACATATTTATCAGATTAGTCATTCCCATGTTATGAATTGGCAACATGAACTGAGAACAACCACTCGAGCCTCCACCGTCGAAGAGCCATTTATTGGTAACGACAGCTAGATGGAAGTACAGTTGCTCCATCAATTCCGTAAGAGTTATAACGTGACTTCTTTTGCAGTCGCTAGATGGCAGCATAGTGAAATTAACAAAAATGATTGTCTTGAAATTCTATTAGGCTGATCAATCTGTTATATGTGATGACAGGTATATTATAGAATCACAACTTTTTTATAATTCTCTCTTCATATGTTAAGATTGTGGTGGCCACCGGTGTAGCTCAATCGGTTGAAGTGTTTGCCTACTGATCCGGAGTTGCGGTCGGGCGTGGGTTCGATTCCCGCTTGGATTGATTACCTTTTTGGCTTTTTTACGAGGTTTTCTCCAAGCATAAGGTAAATGTCAGGCAATCTATGGCGAATCCTTGGCCTCATCTCGCCAAATGCTATCTCGCTATTACCAATTCCATCGACGTTAAATAGGCTAATCTCGTAGTTGATACAGCGTCGTTAAATAACCAAGTAAAAAAAATATTGTGATTAGATTAGATTGGATTAGATTTTAGATTAGACTTTATTAAAGTCATGAGTATTATACAAATACTATGGACATATTCATAATAAAAACAAAACAGAGTGAATAAAATTATATTAGAAACATAAGTTATTAACAGAGGACTCAAAGTATTCACTAATACTATAAAAGGGATGATTAATCTTCCAGAGTTTAAAAAAAAATCTTAAATGTTTTAGAGCTAACAGTGTGTGCAGACTTATGTAATCTATTAAACATAGATACTGCCATAGATATAAACTGTTTTTTAGTTGTTTCCAGTCTAACATTAGATTCAGTCAAGTGAGAATTGTATCTTGTATTATAATTATGATGATCAGATCTATGATAATAAGTTGCTAAATTTTTCTTTACTCACAGCAAAGAGATGAAGATGTAAACATTAATAATAGTCAAAATAGCCTCATTTATGAATAATGGCTTACAGTGCGCATCATAAGCAGAACCAGTTAAAATACGTAAGGTTTTTTTTTTTTTGTTTTTTTTTTTTGTTTTTTTTTTTTGTTTTTTTTTTTTTTTTGTTTTTGTAGAAGGAGAACATTAGATACACTAGAACTATTTCCCCATACAGAAATACCATAGGTTATTCTACTATTGAAGAAGGCAAAATAAGCACTGCTTACATATGTTTTAAGCACCAGTGATTTCAATTTGCTTAATAAATAAATAATCCTTGAGAGTTTAGTACAAACATAATCAATATGTGGGGCCCAAGCTAATATGGGATCCAGTACAATTCTTAAAAGTTTAGCAGATGGCTGAGAGTTGTAAATTGTGGAATTACTTAATGTAAACAACACATAGATCTATTTCGACTTATGTGGTATTCGTGACTGATTACATTTGATTTATATCTGCAATGAATGACACGTCTCTATTTACGTCAGTCAGTTTGGTTTTCTTTTATACTCCTGGAAACCTAAACAAGTTCCGAGCCCTGAAGCACAGTCTAGTATATACAGTCACGAAGCTCAATACTTACTACATATGCAAACATAGATAGTTGCTCACCACCAGGATCGCTACTATCGCCTCATCACAGACTCTTTCCCTAGCAGACTATAAAATGTATGGTACTTTCGATATCGTGTTCTTTTGAAAAAAAATTAACACTTTCCTTCCACTATTGACATATGAAATACATAAGGTTTATATATCATTTTCGTAAAATGTATATTATATTCTATAAACCCACCTTCCTGGATCTTTCGGAAGAAGGATAATTCTAACTTATTTTTCTTACAATTTATAGTACTACAAACGTCTCCTTGTCCCATATTATTATTCAAATTATTGTATTTTAGCCATTTACAGTTATTACAACCGATAACGAATATTTTACAGTTTACATAGCTTTTCACAAAAATGCGAAATACGGCACTGTCAATGCGTTTTCGATCTAGACCAGGCCGTAATGTTTGTTCGGGTTTTCTATTTCAGTGTATGGAGCTCAGTGAAATATTATATTATAACTTTATTGCGTATCATTGCTAAGTTTTATTTAGTGTAATGTGTCCATAAGTTCCCTTTACTTCTTGTTGCATAATTTGTTGCAGAAATAATTTACAAAACTGTGTTATTTTAATGTGAAGAGAATTTTACGTGTTAACATAATCTGTTCGCGACAACATTTTAAGTTTAGAATGGAAGATATTTTGAGGTTTAATAAAAAAATAATTTATATTGTGATTTTAATTTAGCACATCTACATTCCTTAATTTTAGACAAAACATTTACCACACCACTCTTATGAAATTAGTGCACGTACAATTGTGTTACTTCGTCTCTTAAGTAGTAGATAAATACAATAATTCAGTACTCAATTGTAGTATTAAAATACAGACAAATTGAATGTCCGGCGTATCACACATGACAATATGCTTAATAATAATGCATAATTGCGAATTTAGGAATATAAGTTAAATATAGTAAACATAACCTATAATTTTCATATGAATGGCAAGGCATTGGAGATCACTGAATTCAGACAGAAAGGGGCAACTGGTACAGTACACATAACCTATAATTTCAACATATCTAAATATCCGTGCGGTGCAATTGAAAATTATTGAATCGTGCATAAATGAATGTACAAGAATTTAGCAATATTTAATCGAAATAAAGGCAGGTATTACACATACGAACAACCTAATTTTCACACCATAAATAATATTACGCCTCAGCTCGCAAGTGAATTATGTCTGAAGTGTCTCATAATCATTGTTTTAAATTTTATTAATGGAATTACATTACATTTTAGAGAAATATATGTTACTGTGTATGCATTCCAACTAATTTATATGGTTGAAACGCCACCCTTCGTGAACGGGTTAAGCGAGTTACATGGTTTGCCTTATGGCCTGTATTAGATCACGATGACTGTAACACAGTCCATTGTTCCTAGTACTCACAGCGCTCCAAGCGTCTAGCAACTATTGCCAGAATTGCAAAAAATCATCCCAAGCTTCGTGACTGTATATAGTAGACTGTGCCTGAAGTGTAAAATCTCTATGGAAGTCGTACAAAAATGTTGGATTCATTCGAACATCGAGCGTCAAAGATGGTTAAAACTTTAGTCTACTCTCTACTGGTTAGCAAAGATAACTGTGAAAATAGATGGTAATATTGCCTGGAACCATATCTATTGAGAAAAAGAACAGCTTGTCCTGATATAGGCTACTTCTCTTCCCACGATAGCCATCTTAAATATTTTATCGCCGAGTTTAACGTCCGAAAAATGTACATGTAATGGCAAAGATGACAGCCACTATACCATACCTGTATAAACAGCGCTCAACGAGCGCGCGCGCTCCCTCGGAGCGGGAGATCTGTGTTTACTGCTCGCCGAAACGGAGAGGAAGATACGTCGGAATGACATAGACTTGCTATAGGTAGAGGAGAAGGAAACGACCACTCAGTGGAGTGCAGTGTGTAGGCCTATTCTCAGTAACTGTATCACGTTGCTTACCTACTGCTACAGTACAGTATGGAGGAATCTAAAAGACGGAACGTAACATTTAACATTTAACGATTTACAGCTCGAACTTTGATCTTCAATGTGACCTAAGGGCTAAAGATCGTTTGAATAATACTACTAGCCTGGTTGAGTTTTACAAGACTAAACATTAGCAATAATATCCACGACTACACAGGCTTGCTGTGAAAATGATTGTTATGTTTGGCTCAACGTTTATATTTGTGAGCAACTGTTTTCTATAATCAACTTTAATAAAGGCAGACATCGAACATCTGTAACTGATGTTTCATTACGATCAGTAGGCTACTGTTCCTTTCAGCTGCCAACAGCATAAAACCTCGTTTTGATGTACTGATAAATAAAGATATAACAAAATGATATTGTACATTTAAGTAGCTATAGAATTTCTATTATTTCTGTAAAATAAATATTTCTTTATTAATTAATAATATTCCAAGATAGTTTTGCAAATACTGAACGGGAATTCATTTCATAAACATTCTTACTACTATTGTATTTCCTTTTGTGTATATTTTGTACGAGATCACCCCTTCTTCCAGTCCACCCTTATACAGAGCGCAGCTAATATCTGCATTCCGCTCATGAGCTGTGAGCCGGCCCGGAGAGCGCAAACCTGTGCAGACCTGCACTATACCATCGACAAAAAATTCATTTCTCATGTGAAAGACATAACATCGAATAGTCTTTGAAATGTATTAATCAACTATACAAAATCATAGAAATTCAGATAATAAACTGAATGATAATGTGTATTTAGTAAAAGACAAGAAAAGAATAAAACAACAATAGAAAAATTGATTTCTGAAACAGAAGTAGAAAAACGGACGCTTTGTAACATCTTAGAGATTCGTGAATTCAAAGCAAGGAATAGTTTAATCGTGGAGAATCTTTCGTCTCAGTTATCAGAAGCGTGGTTGGCCATGAAATTCCACACTATGGGGCGCTACTAATCATTATTCATTACCATGAAATTGTGATTTTCTCGTGAATAATAAAAGAAGTACACAGAACGTAGTGAACAGCGTTATAATGACGATTCTAAAGAGGATGACTTGGAGTTTCTGTCAATAGCAGAATAATAATAGGGCCAAGAATGCTCTGAGCAAAATGTTGTCTGAATAACATTGTAGAATTAAGACGATTTTTTTTTATTTACGATAATGCACAGATGGTGAATCAAAGATATACGATGGAGTGTCGACAAATATATTTGTGTAATCTCATTTGAAGACGAAAATCCAATTATTGGTTCCTAGAATTTTAATAAAAATATTGTTAAGCTATTATTATATTATATTTTTTTTATTTAACTGTAACATTAAATCAGAATGAAATTACTAAATTATTAGAACTGATTGTATCAATGATTCTGTACGTAGTGATGGACAGTAAATATTAATTTCATAAAAATTTTCACTCCATATACATAACCGTGCTATTATGAGTGGTAGGATCTACTACTGTGTAATTATTTTGAACAGTCTAATCAAGTTGAATAAATTCATTTATGCTTACATACTTACTTACTTACTGGCTTTTAAGGAACCCGGAGGTTCATGTCGCCCTCAAATAAGCCCGCCCTTGTTCCCTATCCTGAGCAAGATTAATCCAGTCTCTATCATCATATCCCAACTCCCTCAAATACATTTTAATATTATCTTCTCATCTACTTCTCGGCCTCCCTAAAGGTCTTTTTCCCTCAGGCCTCCCAACTAACAGTCTATATGCATTTCTGGATTTGCCCATACGTGCTAAATGCCCTGCTCATCTCAAACGTCTGGATTTAATACTCCTAATTATGTCATGTGAAGAATACAATGCGTGCAGTTCAGTTCTCCATTCTCCTGTAATTTCATCCCTCTTAGCCCCAAATATTTTCCTAAGCACCTTATTCTCAAACACCTTTAACCTATGTTCCTCTCTCAAAGTGAGAGTCCAACTTTCACAACCATAAAGATCAACCGGTAATATAACTGTTTTATAAATTCTAACTTTCAGATTTTTTGACAGCAGACTGGATGATAAAAGCTTCTCAACCGAATAATAATAGGCATTTCCCATATTTATTCTATGTTTAATTTCATTTATATTTGTTACTGTTGCTCCAAGATATTTGAACTTCTCCATCTCTTCAAAAGATAAATTTCCAATTTTTATATTTACATTTCGTACAATATTCTCGTCACGAGACATAATCATATACTTTGTCTTTTTGGGATTTACTTCCAAACCTATCTCTTTTCTTGCTTCCACTAAAACTGCCGTTTTTTCCCTAATCGTTTGTGGATTTTCTCCTAACATATTCACGTCATCCGCATAGACAAGCAGCTGATGTAACCCTCTCTGTTATCCTGGACTTTCCTAATGGCATACTCTAGAGCAAAGTTAAAAAGTAAAGGTGATAGTGCATCTCCTTGCTTTAGCCCACAATGAAATGGAAACGCATCTTACAGAAACTGACCTATACGAACTCCGCTGTACGTTTCACTGAGACACATTTTAATTAATCGAACTAGTTTCTTGGGAATACCAAATTCAATAAGATTATCATATAAAACTTCTCTCTTAACCGAGTCATATGCCTTTTTTAAATCTATGAATAACTGATGCACTGTACCCTTATACTCCCATTTTTTCTCCATTATCTGTCGAATACAAAATATCTGGTCAATAGTTGATCTATTACGCCTAAAACATAATAATAATAATAATAATAATAATAATAATAATAATAATAATAATAATAATTATTATTATTATTATTATTATTATTATTATTCTTATTATTATTATTATTATTATTATTATTTGTTTTGCCAAGTAGCTTGTTCAGTTAACGATAACTTATAAGTTCTATATTTAAAGAAATAGGCCCTATGTTAGATTAGCATGGCATCACATTAATATAATATCAGTCCATCGAGTGTGAGAGAATTGCCTAAAGCATCTAAGATATTTGAAACATCGTAGAAGAGATAAGATGTGATGGGTAGTACATTACAAGAAAAACACCGTAGGCAAGACCGCTAATACTGAGGTATATTAATAATGATGTTGAAATATATTTCAATGTATATACATAAACGATTGATAAATGTATACATTATATGAAAATAATTCATTTGGCAAATGGTTCAAATGTAAAAATTTCTAATGGCTCGCACAGATGATGGCGATGAAGATAATAAAATTAAAAATAACAACAATAAAGGCTGGGAATCGGCTGAAGGAGTGGGATAATGCTGCGAAAAGCATTGTCCTGAATATTTAGAAAAGGCTGCAAATGAAAATCTCAGTATCACTAGATTTTACAGCATTTCTCACTGGACACGATAAAACAAAATATTACCTACACATATTTCAACTAACAGATGAACAGACCTGCGCCTGCAGACGTTAGAACACCTAACATATGACTGCAAATTACCATAAAAACATAGGATTGTTCTCACACTGCAAATAAAAAATCTCCGAGGAAACTGGCTTATCACTAACAGAGAAATCACAACTATATAGCGTCAGAGTAGAATTATTATAATAAAAATCAATCTTTTGTTGTTATTTTTTTATCAAAGCATATACAAATTTTAAAAATTAAGATATGTGCTACTTCAGACATATATTATGAAAGATTTGAAGTTTTAGTCATTATTTATTTGTAATAATGGATAAAATTAGAACAAAACCAGTGCATCATAATAGCCTTCTGTATAACAGCGTTTCTCAAACTATGGTCCGCGGACCACCTGTGGTCTTCCCTTGTGGTCCTTCAAAAACGACGGAAGAAAAAATAAAATTCAAACGAATTGAGTATTTACTATACCTGTAAATCTCACAGTTTGGATACGACACATGGCAATCGCCTTTCACTTTTTCTCTCAGTATTGACATTTAATGGAATTTATTACCCTACCTGTCTAGTGACTTCCCACTCTACTCTCAACAACCAAAGAGGGATTTAAAGCACTGTGAAGATGGTGTTTCTCGCCATCTTTTCCCTGCAAATCTGGCGCCTGCAATCCATCCAGGGACCACCCGAATTTATAACAGAGGACCAAAGTACCGAACCTTTTCATGTACTTATGAATTTCTTAATAATTTTGCCGACACACAGCCTGCATATTGAAATGGTCACGTACTGTACGTCGTACACTAAGGCTAAGGCCTAATGCCTTATCTGTACCAGGTGAAATAATAATAAATAAATAAAATAAATAAAATTTTCATGGCTTCGTGATTTATTTCATTGCAATATTGAAAATAAACTTTCATTGAGTGAAAGAGAACAGTTAATTGAATTCTCGAATGACACCGGATTTAAAATGAAATTCGAAGAGAAAAGATATGGTTAATTTCTGGACCTCATCACAAGTGAAAAGAGAATAATACAGTGAACTGTACAATGGTGCTTTAGAGATTACAGTTCAGTTTGCTTCTACGTATCTGTGTGCGAAAGAGTTTTCATCACTAACTCTAATAAAAACAATGTGCCGAAATCGACTTGATGTATGTGACGATCTCAGACTTGAGCTAGCCAGCATACATACAACTGTGGAAAAATCGGCAGGCTCATTCATCTCATTAATGTGGGTACAGTACCAACACTTATTAATTTTTTTAGTTAATGAGTTAAAGATTATCCAAACTAAAATACCTTCAATTATTAAAAAAAACGAAAATGAATTTTCTTCTATTAACATTAACTTAATTAGTTAATACTAATATAAAAGTAATTGAATTAAATTAATTTTAATTAATTGATTGTATTTTAAAATATAAGTATACTGGTATTAAAATATGCTACAAAAATGAAAAATTTTCTTTCGAAGGGAACAAGAGTAAGGTGGTCCGCGGAACTGTTCTGACATAAAAAAGTGGTCCCCACTTCAGAAAAGTTTGAGAAACGCTGAGCTAAGATATTTGAAACATCGTAGAAGAAATCACAGAGCAATGAAGTACGGCTATTGTGATACACACAGATGCTTAATGTATCTCCCTTAAAAGTTTGGCTGAGGTCGCTTTAAATTGACTAAGATTTAACAACTTTGTAATGACCTCTTTTTGCCATAAATATTTACCGGTAAACAATATACTGAAACTTTAACACCTTACTGTCAATGTTAGAGAATTACTGTATGTCCAAATCATTCTTTTTTTGTGTGTTTAAGGTATAGATTGAGAGAATTGTGATACAGTTTATATTGCTAAAATAAATTAAAATATGTTTTTAAATAATTATGAATATATTTTGCAAGATTGTGTTAAATTTTAGCACTAAGAAGAAAGATTATTAGGTAAATAAGTAAAAATAAATCTATATGTGAAACTGTTTAAGTTATTCTGTATTGTAGATTCCAACAAGTCAATTAAGATATTCCTAAAGAGCTGAGAAATTAAAAAATAACCCTCGAGAGGTAATAAATTACTGTATGTTATAAAATTTATCAATTTTCCCATTTCTTTCATTGTAAACGTAATATCTTAATAGCCCTTCTAGCGTATCATAATAGTCCTAAAATGTGTATTAACATACTAATTACTGCTAAACTGCTCAACATTTACAGCTTTTGTTTAGAGAAAAATGAAGTTGATACTATTCTGAGTAAAAGGAAAATTAAAAAAGTATTCTATTTTTATTTACTCAAGAGCGATAACAACAGTAACCGAGTATCACATCGAAGTTTTTTCAAGAAACAAAACTGCCTTTTCTTTTAATACATTTATCAGGCTGATAATGATTTTTCAAACTTTGTTCAATATTGCAACTTAAAGAGCGTAAAATGTACTTCCATAAAAAAAAGTTTCAAACACTTTCAAACTAAGCTTCTAGTACATTTTAAAGTCTGTTTCATATTACCCCTACTTTATCCTATATCAAAGAATAAGAAAAGGCGCATTCCAAACTTGGACAAACCATACTTTGCATGGTAAAGGTGTATTGTTTATAGTGATCTCCCCAAGGCTAACTCATGGATAAGCACTCGAAAGGGCCTATCTTCCTCAGAATGGACCAATGCTTTAAAAATATCGAGCAATATTTCGGCGGTTCGCGCAATACCGGGCAGAACTCTAAGCACAACCCGCTGCCGTCTTCCAGGCTGTAGTGAGCTTGAAACACTTGGACACGTGCTTGGACAATGCCCTAAAGGCGAGCTGCTGATCAATGCTAGACATCATCGTGTACGACATGCTTTGGCGACATCGTTAAAAACTTTAAATTGGGAGATTCATGAGGAAGTACATTGTGTATCATCAGATGGTTCTTTTAGACGGGCAGACATTATTGCTATTAACGGACGCTTAAAACGGGCTCTTGTTCTTGACCCTACAATCCGTTTCGAAAGAAACCTAAATCAGGCCACCGAAGTTGATATTGAGAAGAAGTCTATATACGAACCTTGTCTGCCGTATCTTTCTCAAAAGTACAACGTCCCTCTTAAACAATGGTCTGTCATTGGTTTGCTGTTTGGCAGTAGAGATTCTATTACAAAATTCACATGGAATTATCTTAAGGAAATTCACATTCCTTTTGATTATGTAATGTCTATTCTTATAAATATTATCAAGGATTCTCTTCAAATATTGCATCATTATCTGTATTTCAATTAATCCACTTATATTTGCCTTCAACAATTAGCTTTCTTTTTTCTTTAATGTATCACATCACTGTACATGTTTATTGTATTCAGGACCCTTGTGGTCACTCAAATTCTTTGAGCTGATATCTATAATTTAGAAAAATATATATTTATTAAATCAATTTACAACTTATTTCACGCAATACCCAAACAAACAAATATCACAAAATATCCACCAAAACAGTGGCACGCTTAACACTGAAATTACTCATTTTATTTAATAAAAATACGGTCTCTATTACACGTCTATTTACTCCCTTTAAACTTTCCGGTCCCTGTAAGCGTTGTGTGAAATGAATAGGGTATTACCACCCAGTCATCCATTTACTTATTTAGCCGTCTCATCAAGCTGGGAAGCCTCAGGCTTTAAGAGGGTCGGTTCCAGCAGAAGCATTTATCCGGGCAAACAATGAGCACACAAAATACTGCCGTCATTGTTATTGGAATTTATCTTGTAGGCTAAAGTGAAGTAATAAACCATCTTACTTTGTCTTTAATTTCACCTGAGATGTAGATATTTAAGTTCTACAAATAATACGACACATTTTTTAAATTAATTTTCAAATTTATTCAAGAAGACAGAATCATGGAAATACGGTATAATCAAGATGTTTTCTTCTAGAATATGGAACTAATGACTCGTTCTAGCATAAAAATTGACTAGGATTCTTTTGCAGAGAACACCATTTATTTATTTATTTATTTACTTATTTATTTATTTACTTATTTATTTATTTATGTCTATAACAGGTCAAAGCCCCAATTACAATAGACAGTACAGATTTGTTTAAAAAATATAGAATTGCATATAACATGAAAAACAAGAAATAAAACAGAAACAAATGCAAGATACAAGTGTAATTACAAATTAAAAAAAAATAGATACTACCTAAATAAAAGACACAGATATAGATATAAATGAAAAATACCAAATAAAAATAAATTTAAAAGAGTTAAGTATAGATATCATAGCCAAAAGTGTAAAATGTAGCTATAATTGGCAAATTACAGAGTAAATATAACACTATGTTAATAAATTCAGTATACAGTATTATATAGTAGGACTAATAGGCTTAATTTATTTATTAAAAAATTCACTACTACAGAACATGTGTTCCAATTAGCAAGATATCTGATTATAACTATAATTTACATGCAATTAGAATTTAACATATCATGAAACTATTGCTGTATAAAACTTTTTCTTGTACATATTGTACGATAACGAGAAATCTAAAACCTGTTTATTTGATAGATGATTGTAAGTTCGAAGCATTAATAAAAGTGGAGACATTTTATGAGATTGTGTTTTTGATGTCTGTAAATAAAAGAGAGATCGTTTTCTCAAATTTGATTTACCAATATTGAAACTAATTAGCTGTAGAAGATCAGGGTTGTCTATTAAACCATTTACTCATTCATTTATAGTTTTCTGTCCGAGGACAGATCTTTCACTGTAAACTCAGCATTCTCTAATCTTTCCTAGTTTTCGCCTTCCTCTTATTAATTATTGACAAGGAAAGCTCACCAGTGATAATGGATTTTCACAACAATTTTTCCCCTTTTACTTTCCATTTGAAATAAGAAATCTCTCTATAAATTTCTACATCCGGAGAAGGCCTAGCCTTCGAAATATGAATATTCAAAATAATCGCTTGACAGTCGTATAAGTCTCATATCTCCATTGCCATCTTGTAGAAGAAAATGTTTAAGACTTCAAATGTTTATGCATTGCCCTCAAAATCGGGAAAGCTTATGAAAACTCGCCTCTTCAAGCGGTGTCATGTAGTACACTTTCCATCTGTCAGTGATCATAGCATTCTTTTGATAGACTCGTGGACCAGTTACCGAGGTAGACAGACTAAGATCCCTGAGCCAAATAACGCCATGTATACCTTTAACGCCACCCTATTAATTTTTGTTAACGACATAAGTTTTCGGTAGTGCACTGCTGTAGCCTGCATTCGCTTGCAATCTAGTGATGAAATGAGTTACTAGCTGTCCGCTGACATTTACGAATACGATGTACATATTCTATCATTTTCCTGTTGTGTGTTGATAGTGAATGGCTGTTTTTATATCAAGGTAAGAGGCAATATTTTATTTTGTGTGTTGAGCAAATAATAACTATGTTAAACTATATATTTTCGTGATCCTTAAACATTCTTCTATGTATAGAAGATATTTGCTGTCTATAAAATTTGAAAATGTTAGAGAAACAGGCATGTCATATTATCATGTACTCAGTACCGCTTTAACGCAGTGTGGTGTTAAAGGTCTACAGACAAAATTTTAGGTTAAGGCTGACATTATCAGCAGACTATTCTGGCTAGGAGAGGTGCAAGAAAGAGCATCTGGTTGCATTTGAGCACGCAGAAAATGTCAAAATAAATTTATTGTTACATGCGCTAATGCTCTTTGTACACTATGGTTATCTTCAAAAGTCAGCGTTTGTAGCCGGAGTGGGAGACAGATATGCCTCTTGGAACAGAGACTGTCATGAGTGCCAAGGGCTCTATGACAACTGCTGTATTCGACCATTGGCTTGATCAATTCGCCCGATATAAGGTGGCAGGAGAGATGGTGTTGATATTTGATGGAGCATCATCTCATCTGGACGCAAACATTACAAGTGCCACTGATAATTACGGAATCACACTGTATTGCCTTTCCAGAGCTGCAACCCATGGATAAAGTGCAAGCACTAGTTGGATGTGTTTTATATGTGAAGAAGATCGCGTTGAGAAAATGTTATTATGTTCATATTGTGCGAGGTATTTACATGATAAGTGTGAAAACATCAGGAAAATCACTAAGCTTTCAACTTACAAATGTTCATAATGTGCAGTGATGATACTGGTTAAATTGCTTATCGAACTCTTATTTTTTTTTATTTTACATAACTTAATTTTTCTGTTTTACTTATTAGAAAACATTCATATTAAACTAAGATAAATGCTTTTGTGTTTAATAACTTTCTACTGTGCCACATTATCTCTTTTTTTAAGTAAGGAGTCACTGGAAAACATATTCTCCTAATCCATCTGGTGTTTCAGTTTCAGATCAAGAATCGTTCATTAGTATTGAGTGATTTTGTATCTTTTATTAACAGAAACTCAAATTCAGTTGATTAGTTCCATTTGTGTACCTTATAAAAAATAATTAATTAATAATTATAAATGTATAGGTTACTAGCAAATAGGTGGCGTTAATTGGACAACCTGTTCCTAATAACACCAGTTTACAAAGTTTCCCTATTTGAGTTCTAATTCTTGTTCAGTATATAATATATCCATTTTCATTGTGCTATTTTGTAAAGGTAAGATTACAGTTTCCATTTCATAATTTTCGTGTTTGTACATAACTTATTTCCAGAGCAAAAGTAACTGAAGTGTTAAGGTGGCGCTATTTGGTACGTGTACCTTATTAGAAAGAATAATAGTCCAAAATTCCTGGTGATTCTAAGAAATGATTAAGTTATATTTCATTGGTTACGTTTAGTGTTACAGGAATCGTGAAGGAATAAATTAAAAATACATACAAAGGAGCCAACGCAACAGGCATTGCATACATAGTTTCGAAGAAAACTAAATGATCATTTGCGATTTCATACCTTGCTACGTGGTCGAACATCGCTTGGGTAGGATTCAGGCGTGAAGTGCCCAGCCATTTAGCCAAGTTGTAAGAATAACTATAATTAACCAGTTTGTTGTACGTTGTGCAAGTACTTTTACAGTTATTGTTGAAAAATATTTCTTCACACTTGAAATTCATGACAAGCCTCCAGTCCAGCTTAGAACTTAGTAGTTCCTGTTCCCTCATTTTCTTTGCGGCTGACACAAGTTTTAGCGTATTAAACACCCGCTACATTACACCAACTTGCACGGCTCGCGTCCTCTTGAGAGATTTATGCAAGACTCAGCTGCTGCGTCTCGACTATCTATAATTCGAGCAATATGCGATGAAAAATTCCAGATGTGTCCTTATGGATATATATGTACGGCAAAAAAAATACTCTTTTTACGTTATAAAAGGTCTGCTCAACTGAAACAAAACTGGATACTTCACATTTGGAACGTCCAATAAATAATAAGTGACTATCGTAAAATATAAACAAAAAGGAGAAAACTATAGCGTATTTTAAATATTATTATAGTGAAAACTGTTCACAAATTTCACAATGTATCGAAGAATTTCCGATTCAAAATTCAGTAAAAACCGGATTTGACTTCCGTTAAGAAATGGAGCTTTCTTTCCCCTATATCTATCCAAAAGTGTATTAATTATTTTCTTTTCTTAATGTCGTGTTAGTACATACCAAATGGAAATATAAAAATAGGAAATTTATCCTTTGAAGAGGTGCAAAATTCAAATATCTTGGAGCAACAGTAACAAGTATAAATGACACAACAGAAAAAAGTATTAAAAATTTGTTTAAAAAAGCAGAAAGATTACCCAACTGAATTGTTGTTTAAACATTTCAAAGTTTTCAACATTAAACAAATGTATTATTTTATTTTATTAAAATATTTTCATGTAAATTTTAATAACTTGGAAAGGTATATACATAAATAATAGAACTAAAAATATGAATTCTCTGCGTTTGTCTGAACCAAAATGTAAAACCAATGCAGCTTTTTATCATAGCATGAGTCAAAGTCCCAGATTATTAAACAAATTTTATTCCAATAATATTTCAATCACGAATCCTCTCCAAATTAATAAAAAAAATTGTATTGGATTTATAATTTGGGTTTAAACAAATTAAACACTATTTAATCTGTATTCACTCTCAATTTTAATTTTATTTTTGTCTGTATTGGAATCCTGTCCTGAGCACGAGTCTTACTCACTTAGAAGTGGGCTAGCTTATCTTTCATTGTATTTATTAATTTGTAGCACTACCACCAGCAACTAATGACCACATACCATGAGGGAAATAGGGAAAGAAACGGAGATTATGATGAAAGAGGAGAATTGTAATTATGATTGCGAAATGAGTCTGTGGTCCAACGCCGAAAGGTAACCAGCAATTCTGTTTCAATTGGTTTGAGAGAAAACCTAGAATGAAATCTCAATCAGGGAATTTGTCTCATGAGGATCTGAACTTGGGCCCGCTCCTTTCATGGTCAGATATGCTAACTTTTACTCCACAGCGGTGAGGATACACAGTGTTATTCGAATAATGTGGGGTTAGTAGGACGTCGAATCCTCACCTAAATCCTAAGGCAATTTAGAATTTACACTGGAAACGAACAAACACCTAATTCCCAAAGATTCGAAATTACAAAAGTGGCTTTTATTCAGCGCCATAGTAGTGCTCTGTACAATTTCTTGTTTTAATTCTCCTCTTTTTAATTCGCTTGAATTAAAAACAAACATTTTATATGAGAGGATACACGACACGCGCATACGAGCACAAGCATAGCAGACGCACACATAAACGATAGATGACTACATTTCGTCTCACTTGAGCTATCAGTCCAATAGGGGGAATTTACGTTTCACGTCATCAGTAATGTTCATAGAGCTCAGAGGACTCCGGTAAACTGCACTGATGGTCCTTTGCAATGGCGCAAAAGGAACTGGGGTGTAAAATGGAGCCACTTACCTTCCTCTGGCAGAGACCATTAATTTGTACAGCATTGCCATTAAACACAGATACAGCTTGCTGCGTACTCTCGTCATCTACTCGAACATCTCATCGGAGGGCACTGTCGCAGCAATCACCTGACGCTTCCTAATCAAAGGCTCTCGTACTATGCAACCCTCTGAAGACTTGTACAGGGACATCATTTTATTTTTAATAACATTTCTAATATTAACCTGGCTGTACCTTTTGATTAATCATTGAGACCCGGAAACACCGTTTGCTACCCCCTTCCACGACTGGTGTTCGATGATACTGGCGTAAAATACAAACAAATCACTTTAGTAGGTACAGGAGGGAAGGAAAGTAGTTCATCCATTTACGTAAAGTAGGAAATATCTCGATTTTGAGTTTGATAATTTTCATTAGGTTTTGTTTAATCAAAGTACAATACAGTATTAACAATGAGTGTTTTTACTCACGAATTGAGTTATCCATGCGAACGTATTCATTATGCAGTGTATATTATACTGTCCACAGCACATTAGCGTACGATATAGAGAATTAAGTGAAAATGAAAAATAATCATAATATGGATATTTAAACACATTTTTGAAAATGGTGGCCGTTCATTTCGACACAGGCTTCAGTTCTTTCTTGCATATTATCGCACTATAGACTACTGTGTCTAATTCCAATTACCAGTTTCGTCCTTCGTACTAGTAACTCATGTTGAAATAACTCTGTACCTACTCTATAAAAGAGTACCTTACGTAGTGTAAATTCAATCTTTACTTCTGCCCGATTCGAAAAGATAAAATTACCCAGACATGCTATCTAATGTCCATCCAAGTGGTTTTGTCGCAGGGTCGTAGAAAGGAGGGAAATCACGTGGCAGTTAATTAATTAACGAGGCTCTGTTATTTAAGTTATTTTAAATGGTTGTATAATATTACGTAGACGTCCAATTCCTAACAGAAATTAATGTTTTCAGAAAAGAGCTAAGACAGCCCAGCCATTAGCCTTTACAGAGAAGCGAGCAGAAGCGGGTGGGGGAAACTGGGATAGTACGTAGGAAAACGGACGACAGTACCTGTGCGAGAATATGATTCAATATTGGAAGGTCTTTCGTCGCTGGAAAACGCGAACATATTTCTGGAACTTACTATACTCACTAATTCAGTACGGTTTGTGTTTACTATGACCGTAAGGCGTCGACCTGGTTGGCAAGTTGGTACAGCGCTGGCCTTCTATGCCCAAGGTTGCGGGTTCGATCCCGGGCCAGGTCGATGGCATTTATGCGTGCTTAAATGCGACAGGCTCATGTCAGTAGATTTACTGGCATGTAAAAGAACTCCTGCGGGACAAAATTCCGGCACATCCGGCGACGCTGATATAACCTCTGCAGTTGCGAGCGTCGTTAAATAAAACATAACATGACCGTAAGGCGACTTTGACTGTATACGCTTGGTTCTGTAGGGTGAGCAGTTGGAAGTTTACTAGTAGAGGGGGTGGGAGTGAAGTACATTAAAAAACTCAAGTACAATAAAAATTGAAATAAAAATGAAATGATGAAGCTACTGTAAAACGGAATTCATCGAGTTCTTAGTTCCTCTTTCATTCTCACTTGTCTCATTAAAAATAATCCATTACCTCATCTTCTATGAAAGGACTCCAGTTTAAAAGCGATGTCAAACAAAGAATTCTGACACTTTCCTGTAACAGTGACCTCTATAAGAGATCAGAGAAATGTTGCTCAGCTATTAAACTACCGTACATAAATCTACGTATTTTGTTTTCTCTCTCTTAAACGTTTCAGTAGATTTATTAGGATTTATCGTTACTATGCCCGTTTTTGTAGTGTAGTACCGATGACGTAGAAATAAACTTTCTCGTTGTATTCCCTTTCCTTTAAGTAAAACAGGTCTCCCTACAGTGGAAAACATCTATAATTTAAAAATTCATAGCAATAACTGTACAAATATCTATAACAATTGCAACTGTCCCAGACTACGCCCATCAACCCACGTGAAATATTTAGGTATCTTCATCGACCAAAACTTAAAATGGAATTTCATATTAACTACTTATGTCTTAAATTACGTAAAACTCTATACAAATGTGTTCAGCTGCGTCGCTTATGCCAGTAAAACTATTGAGAACAACATTTTAGCCCTAGTTCAGTCTATAATACAGTATGGAATTATAGGATGGGGTGGATTGTCACAGAGTACCAGTCGCCCATTAATATTACTACATAAAAGAATTATTAAAATATGTTTAAGAAGAAAACTTGATCATCCAACTCATCTCATATATAAAGAATTTAATGATTTAAATATCAAGGAAATTTATGTGTACACTATTTTTAATCATACCATAAATATCAAGCTAAATTTATATCATCCGATCATGGCCACAACACAAGAAGATACAATATTTCGCTCCCCCTCATTGAACGAAAATGTAAGACTGAAGCAGGTCTAAGGCACAGTTCTAATTACGGTCCAAGATTATATAATGATTTTATAAAGGGGAATCCTAAACTAAAATTATTAAACAATACATTATTCAAAAAACAAGTGCTTGAACTGTTTTTAAAATTATAATCATGTAAATTCATATTCTTTATTTATTTTTTTTCTGTCACCTTAACAATGTTGTATTCCTAACTTAGTATGTTTATGTATACTGTAGGCTATGGTACTGTTGGTTTGTTTGTTTTTGTTTTTATTCTTATTCTTTTTAAACCTTATGTGTAATTACATTTAACAGTTTAATCACAGTTGTGATTATTATTATTATTATTACGCTATTATTATTACGCTATTATTATTATTATTATTATTATTATTATTATTATTATTCCTTTATCCAGTTTTCATTCTTGGTCATACCCGACCTCAAGCATCTTGCTTTTTCGGGTGTGACCCAGTTACATTGTATTAATACAATAATTTGTAATATGTAGGCTATTTTACTATGAGATTGGTAATCAATTTCGAATTTTGAAGAACGTTCATATACGAGTATATCAATAATATTGTAAAATATTTGTTATTGTATTTAATTTTTGCTTGCAATAAAATCTTTGTAATTGTAATTGTAATAATTTAAATGTTCTTTGGAGATACAATAGAATTACAAGTTTCTCAATACAATCTTCATTATACAGCATTAATGTGATGTAACGGTGTGGACTGAAGGAGCAACATTAAAAAATAAAACTCATTGTGCGTTTTATAATTAAGTGCATGGTTAATTAGAAAATCAGGTTGAAAGTCTGAGTAGTTTGGCAACAGCGTATCTCGACTTACCTAAGAAACGCACACACAAAATCAGGTCTGAAAAACAGCATTCCGTCCTTTAGTCATTGCAGTAGGATTGTCAAACTTCCTAGTGGTAGGAAATAATGATGCATGTTCATTTGCGAAAAAAAATCTTCAATTTTATTTAAAAAATGCAAAAGGATAAATTATTCCTTATCAGATTCTCTAATGATAAGAGTAAAAACCAGAATCGTGCGAGTAGTAGGGTAAAGGTGCCTAATTCCGTGATATCCCTAATCCCGTGATAAAAATTCAATTGACTGCCATGGAGTTGTGATTTCTGACTTTTAAGTTTTTGAAATACCTAACAGATGCCAGGAGATGTCTTCTTTTCAATTCTATTGACTACCCGCCTTTTGAATAGAAGCAGTCGACTGCAGAAGCTTTTGTTCCGTGAAAGGTGGTTGACCAGTAAGTTTTTCTTTCTCTTGTGAGCACTCCTGAAGAAACATTTTATATTTGAGGTAAGAATTAATACAGCATTATAATAATGATATATTGCTGTAGATTAAAGTCAGCTGAATCAATGTGTTTGATTATTTAAACATTATGAGACAATAACAATGCTACAGGAGCTTTCCCATTTTTGGATTTATTTTCATATTTCTCCTTCTTGGCTCACTCGACCAGTGATGTCAACGCTAAATTGTGAAAATTAATGTATATAAAAGAAAATAGTTCGTAGAAATAATAATAGAAATAAGTTATAGAAAACATCACTTATAATTATGATAAAATAATAACAGATATATTTAACTTAATTACTGTTGTTGTTAGCAATATAAATAATGAGAAATAATTGTTTTTAATTCAATTTATTCAAATTTAATTTTGTATTGAATTTAACTTTTAGTTTATTTTGCTTATAATAAATTGATATGTAATCTGTATTCCTATAGTTACACACGTATTTTCTATTAAATTTGTCACTTAGGCCCTTTTCCTATGCTGTAATTTCTTGCCTAATCCATATTAAAACAATATATCATGACTTTAATATGTTTTATGCTCGACCATGCCGAAATGTACTAATTATGCACCTGGTAGCAGTCCTTTAATGTAAGTCATTAAAGTACACCTACTCATTAAAGTACAGGTCTTCAGCCAATGATAACTCAGCTTATATGTGTTCAGCCAATGACAAGTCAGCTTTGTACCGTTATAAAATCGCAAGTATCGATTATTCTCGGATATGCAATCGAAAGAGAATTAGCGAAAAGTCACGGAAGCTGGAAATCCAATACTGTCGCAGAAGGTTATGTTCTGTTACTATAATAATTAGCGTTAATTGTAAATAATATTCAAATAAATTCAATTTGTCATCTCGTTTTTTAATGTCGAATTCAATAATCAAGGTTATAATATTATAATATTATCAAGTTTAACGGGACTACGTTAAGGTTAATGACATTATTGTTCCTCGGAAAAAATCAATACTTTCGCGTCTGCGTACATCTCACAATTCACGACCTAGAACAAGGTCACTTCCGATCTGTTCAGATACAAATAAAATGTATACATCTGAATACCGGTAATTTCAAGTCAGAAATATGGTCGAGCATAAAAAGTCGTATGAAACTCGCCTATAATGGTAATTAAGAAGCTCGTATGAAAATTATGAAACTCGCTTGCGCTCGTTTCATAAATACCATACTCGATTCTTAATTACTATCATTATAGGCCCGTTGCATAATGTACTATTTCCAAATACACGTTTGTTTTCTGAGCAGTTAATGGCGATTATTTTAGTATCACGGAATTAGGATATCACTCACGGAATTAGGAATCCACTATCATGGAATATGGATCCCTGTCATGGATTTAGGACCCACTGTATAACAATGAAGAATGATATATTACATACGAAACTTGTGAAACTGTTGACACTGAATGTTGTAAAAACTGTCGCTGAAGGTTCAAATTAGGTGTTATTTGAAAATTTTTATTATAATTTTGGCATAAATGTAGACTTTATTAAATATGTTACGGAGTAAAACAGTGTTAATAATAATAATAATAATAATAATAATAATAATAATAATAATAATAATAATAATAATAATAATAATAATAATAATAATAATAATATTAAAAGCCTTAAATCCCCAGTGGGTCAAGGCCTCCTGCTTGGGCAGGGGTGGCTCAAGTTTTGACCATCAGAAGAGCCGACCTGATGGTCTATATGTACATTCCTAGTTCTTTGTCCACAATTTCACTAGCACTGGTTGTTGCTCCCGCTCAAAGTTGGTTGACTGCGTCCTTCCATCGTGTTCTTTGGCGTCCTATTCTGATCCCAGTCGTCCTAGCTGGAACTTGAACTCGTCCCCCCATCTGGTTCTCGGTCGTCCACGGTTTCTCCAGCCAATTCTTGGATCCCACAGTGTCGCCGTGTGTGCCGATCTGGTAGGATGCATTCGTACCACGTGTCCTCCCCAGCGCCATTTCATCCTATTAGCGAGTGTGACCACTTCCTCTATGCCGCTTCGCCGCCGTAATTCTTCGTTTCTGATTCTGTCCTTCAGGCTTATTCCGAGTATTTTCCTTTCCATTCTTCTTTGGCATCTTCCTAATTTTAATGCCTGTTTCTTGGTGAGTGACCAGGATTGCGCCCCATACTGCAGCCGAATGCTCTACCACTGAGCTATACATTTAGGGGAAATTTTTTTTTTCTGAGAACAGTATTCATTGGTTACTAATATTATAATTTTTGTTGTACTCTTACAATAGCAGAGAATAAGACAAATTGAATGGTAAGATATCTATTTTATTATAATTACTAGCCGTACCCGTGCGCTCCGCTGCACCCGTTATAAATAAATATAAAGTAATTACATAATTAAAATAGGACGTTTGATCCAGGGAACATTCGTGTTTGATATAAGGATAAATCGTTTATTATGTTACTTAATTTAAATTGTATTTGCATAATTAAAATGCGATCATTTTGATCCACAGACCACTCATTTGGTCATAAAAATTATTTTAGGAAATACAGGAAACGAATGTACCAGAATAGCCTATCAATTTGTCTGTGCATAAGAAGCTATTTTAATCTTACCTGTCCTCGATTCACTCAGAAGTTACTGTAATAACATTATAGCATTATGTCCATCTAGAGAAACTACACTTTCCAATCGTGAATTAATAATTAATTATACAAATCGGTTAATTTAGCTTCCGATATTACTTCATACAAACACAGAAACATTCTCTGTAGGCTATCTTTCATAGATTTCGATTGTTGCTGTCCAAGGCCCCTTATAGACGAATTCATTTGTTTTTTAATTCATTACACGGCCTTAGATGGCAGTTATTTTAATTTTAAAAATAATTTATCTCATTAAATATCAGTCCTATCAAAATTTTGCATGGAATAAAACTTATCGCAAATTATTTTTAAAGAAACTTTTGTTATGTAATATTTTTCACAAAAATAAAAAATAAGCGAGATATTTCGATTTATTTAATTCAGGCCTCCTTATAACCCCCCTTTTAAATAATGTATTTTGAATGCCATATAGCCTAAAATCTAAGTTACAACGAACTTAATTTATATTCCAATTTTCATCGAAATCCGTTCAGCCATTATCGCGTGAAAAGGTAACAAACATACAGACAGACAGACATACAAACAAAAAATTTAAAAAAGCGATTTTCGGTTTCAGGGTGATTAATTATATATGTTAGGACCAATTATTTTTGGAAAATCGAAAATTACCAGAAAAATTTCGGCTACAGATTTATTATTAGTATAGATTATATTCATTGGGTAATTTTGAACGTACATTTAAAACAAGAATTTATAAGTACATGTTTAGGTTCGTATGCCAGAATCTATTTATGAATAAGAGTTCGAGCTTTAATATTCATTGGCAGACAATTATTGCCCATTCCATCTCAGTAGTTGCCCACACAATTCACCACCTATCAATGAAGAGCATTTTAAACAGCGAGAAAGCTTCCTTCTATATCACCGCAGTAGAATTGTGAATGGTTAACTATTAAATGCAGGAAAATTTCGTACTTGGGAAATATCCTGCGTAATGATTGTTATCGAGTTCTAAAATTAATAGTGAAGAAAAAGATAGACGTTAAACGACTTGCTCAAAACAGATTTGCTGAAATAAGTTCTGACGTCCGAGCGGCTGTACGTGGCATTTGAATGAAGAAATAAATGACTTAATTCATGTCTGTCTTGAATGATAGTTTAGGAACATAAATTGCAAACAGAAATAGCTTTATTACACCAAAGAGAATTAAATTGTCACGAAACACGCGACAGATATGAAAATGTCATCTTCGTAGCATCAGTAATGTTTTATAAACTAAAGTGTCCATTCTTCAAAGAAGGAACACAATATTTTACAATCGGTTCAAAGTTTAGTGTATGCAGACGAATATATTATGGCCCGGTTTCTTCAACCTTTGTTATAATGCACCTAACATAGCGTTAATTAACTGTAAGTTAAAAGTATGAATTGCTGTTAAAAATATTGCGTTTCTTCGACTTTACATTTCACATTTTAACATTCTGTTTGTTAACTCTCTGTTAGGACCAGAGTTTCTAGAGTTTAACCATAACCTATAACCAAGTATAGGCTCACTTCTGTTTTCTGAACTCTGACAATTGCGATTCTCGCTTGTTTCCGTTGTTTGATTCAGAGAGAATAGAAATCTTTCTATTCTCTCAGGTTTGATTTCTGCTTCTTTCCTCGTCTGTATTACAATAGCGTGAAGCGGCGTATTGGTGTTGCTGTTATGAAATGGAAAACACTGGAACAAAAAGAAATCTTGGGACTAATTTCTCTTCTTTCGAAAGAAACCTTCTGATGGAAATTATTTCGCAGTATAAACCAATTAATGAGAATAAACGAACAAACGGATGTACGTTGAAAGCGAAAAGTGAGGCTTGGCAGAAAATAGTCTATACCTTTGTGTGAACTTCTGGTCTGTCAAATCACAGAAATCATCCGCTCTGTTTATGTATTCATGGATGTCATTTTCTAAATAATCCAGATATATAAGTTCAGCATCGAACGCACCAATCATATTGGATACTTCTATGCTAACAGAGAGTTAAATGATTTAACTGCATGAAATTGGGCAGTTAAATTACCATAGGTTTTAACAGCCTGTTAGTACTAACAGTAGCTGAAGAAATGCTTCAACTGTTAAGTTTACAGTTAAAATGGAATAACACACTGTTATAATTTAACAAAGGTTGAAGAAGCCGGGCCATAATATTGAAAGATCAGCAAGCGGTATTATGGAATAATTTCACCAAACTAGACAACAAAGCACAGTAGATTAAACATTTTACAGCTGAGCCTACTGCTTCTAAATTGAACACCGAATCTGTTACACTTTCGACTCATATTCATATGTTGTTTCTATACGCTATATACATTTCTACTTTAATTTGGTTTTGTGATATGAACGTCCTATTCATATCTTCTCTTCGGAGGCAGATAATATTACGTACAATAGTTCATTTGTCCGTGCAAAGTCCAGAGATCATGTGTATTGTCAATGTGAGTTCATGTGTTGTTTTAGGTGGATGTCCTATGAATTCAAGTACCTAATGGGAAGTCTCAATGTTTCAGTGATTATCTGATAATAGAAAAACCAGATATGGACTTAACCCCGGTCACATCATATACTGTATAACAGATTGACAATAAAAGCAACAACTTTTATCGGTTTCACTATACTGCCATCTAGAAACAGCAAAAGATGTCACGTTATAGACCTTGTGAAATTGCATGGAGCAACTGTACTTCCATCTAGCGGTCGTTACCAAACATGCTTTTTGGACCGTGGAGGTTCTGGTGGTTGTTCTCATTCTATGTTGCCATTTCATAACATGGGAATGGCCAATCTGATATGTATGTGTGTATGTATGTAGGTATATATACAGGATGATTCACGAGGATTTACCGTCCTTTAAGGAACTTATTTCCGAAGACATTCTGAGCAAAAAATGTCATATAAACATGGGTCCTATTCTAAATATTTACAGAGTTACGTTTCGTTATTGGAACGCATTGCTGTGAACGCGTGATCTTGGTCAGCGTGCAGTCAGCAGCCAGCGCGAGCGCTACGGAAATCAAATATAGCCGTATGCAGTTAAGTAGAGCGACGAGTGCCGTTCACAAGCGTGCGGCCATGTGTACCTCAAGCGGACGGCGGCTTTTTAAAAAATATGTTGTAAACTCTCCAAGACTGTAAATTAGGATGCAAAATTGAACTGCAAATAATTAAGTCGGTGGAAGTGGTGTGATTTGTAATAATTGTTGTGATATGTGCTTAAGAATAATGTAATTTTCTAGTTAAAAATAGAAAAAGATGTCTGTACGAAGCAACTAAGGAGTTCACAGCACATGTTTAGCTTCATGATACTTGCCAATTAAAGAAATGATACTTCTGAATGGTTCATTCTCTATTTGTATTATTCTTTTACCTTCAAACTAAAAACAAAACCGTATTTTACAAACAACTTTAAATTAGAATAATTTCAAGGGAAAAATTATTCCGGGGCCGGATATCGATCCCGGGACCTCTGGTTGAACGTACCAGCGCTCTACCACTGAGCTACCCGGGAACTCCACCCGACACCGTCTCAACTTTTCCCTTTTTTTATATCCACACAACTCGCGTGGGCTGACGAAAACGCCAGAGACCCACAACGAGTGCACACAATCTCTGTGTGACTTGGAATTGTGGTTTTCTGTTAACGAACACAGTAACGTATATATTATGCAAATCTAGTCTTTCAGGTAAAGCTCCCTGTAAAGCAGATTTGAATAATTTCAAGGGAAAACTTTAAATTAAACTTTAAATTAGTGTAACTCTGAAAATATTAAGTATATTAACTATGTTTATATGACATATTTTGCTCAAAATATCTTCAGAAATAAGCTCCGTAAAGGACGGCAAATTCTCGTGAATCACCCTGTATATATTGTGTCTATGTTATGTGTGTGTGTGTGTGTGTGTGTGAACAGGGACATAACGAAATACAGTTCAAAAGCTCTAGTGGCAGTATTATTATATTATATTCATAGTAGTATTACTGTATTTAATATTAATTTAATATATCAGCAGTAGTATTAGTAGCCTATAGCGCTATTATAGTCAAATATTGGAGAATATTTTTGTACCATTTTAGAACATTGCATAATGATTAAAGCAGTCATGCTTTCTGCACAAGGATCAATTATGAAGATAATCCACCACTGTAGAGTCAGTCGAACGTTCTCCATTACATCAAACCAGCTGAACAAATATTGCTCCGGCTAACACTATATGTAGTAAAACCAACACATCGACCTCTGCTATAGGGGTAGCAGTACATACAGAAGCTTGTGGCTATGTGCACTTAAACCACTCACAGTAATGTTAAATTTAGGACACTCTTCCGTAAAAAATAAAGTGTATTAACAATTTCATGATATTCCAGTTTCATAAATATTAACATCTTAAAATGCTCACTAAATTATTCTGTCCAGTGATTTTGATTCGTGCAACAAAATATAGTTTTAATGGTTTTGTAATATAGGAATTACCCGTAGTAAGATAAAATGTGTGTATTTGAGTATGCCTGTTTTCCAATTACGTCTTTATCGATTTAAACGAATATTGTCGTTGATCTTATGAAACTTCCTATGTGACAGTATACAGCATAATTGTTTAGGAGGAAGGAAAAAGTAACTAAATATCAATAATAATAATAATAATAATAATAATAATAATAATAATAATAATGATTTATTTTAGCTGGCAGAGTTAAGGCCGTAAGGCCTTCTCTTCCACTCAACCAGCAAAAAGAGTATATACATATGCATGAACTTACAAAGAATTCAACAATTTGATTTAGATGAGAGTTACATGTATGCAAGAGTTATTTACGAATTAAACAACAAAATACTATGAACTATTAATTAAACACTGAAATAAACTGTGTAGCAGAATTAAGCTAAAATACATAGAATGTTAATATATTTCAAATAATATTAGATAATAGAAAGAGATTATTATGAGACAATTTTGAAAATACAGCACAATCAGGATGATGTCTAAAAGAAAGAAGTAACAATGCAGTCAGTGATAGTTTAAATCAGTATGATTGGAGTGAAATGCTAATAAGGTTATCTTTTAAGCTGTTCTTAAAGGTGTTTATTGTCTTGCAGCCCCTAATACTTTGTGACAAGGAATTCCATTGACGCGAGGTGGATACTGTAAAAGATGATGAATAACAAGATGTTCTATGAAGAGGTATACTTAGCGTGCCACAGATAAGTGATATTAGGCAAATCGGTAGATAACGTTGGTGAATATGATGACATCATCGAGGATCAGTGTAGGCCTATTGATATTTAATTAATTTTTTCTTCCTCCTGAAAAATTATTTTCTGTATTGTATTGTATTTATTAACATTCCACGGTATTCATACATTGCTTTACAGCTAGAATATGGAACAAGGCAAAACAATTAGTACTATTATAAAGTCTTAATTTATAGTCACAGTCTAGATGAAATACATACAGACGAGATTTACAATATAGTCTACTAGTACATCACATAGTTTTAGTATCAATTTCATGAAGTGTTATTGAATGTCATGAATTCACCTACAGAATAGAAGGCGTGAGAAATTAGGTACTTCTTTAATTTGGCCCTAAATAATCTTATGTTTTGAGTTTCATTTTTTATATCGATAGGGAGGCTATTAAAAATTTTTACTGCCATATAACGCACTCCTTTTTGATAGCACGATAAACTTGCCGATGGAGTATGAAAGTCATTTTTTGGCGTGTATTTCTGCTATGAACTGTTGAATTAGTTACAAAGTTTTCATGATTACATACGAGGAAGATTATTAATGAAAAGATATACTGACAAGCCATGGGCATTATTTGTAGTTTTTTTAAAATAGTCCTACACGATTCCCTAGATTTGGCACCTACTATTATTCTAATCACTCTTTTTTGTAATAGAAATATACTGTTGCTATCTGTGGAATTTCCCCAGAATATTATTCCAAAACTCATTACCGTGTGGAAGTATGCAAAATATATTGTTTTTAAGGTATTGATATTTACTATCTTTTGCATAGATCTAATAGCAAAACATGCTGAATTTAGTTTGCGGGTAATTTCTTAAATATGATTTTTCCAATTTAACACATTATCGATTTTTAAGCCAAGAAATTGTACTGCCACATAAGAGGTTTCTTAAAATCAATGACGATATACTCGTATAGGGTTGACGGGATATAGTTGGCCATGGTTTTGGAGATGATTCTACATGGTAATCTGACAAAAAAAAAAACATTTTTGTTTGTGAAAATCATTCATCGCAATAAAATATTATGGATAATAAGTGAGACGTTATTCCTTGATAATATGTTCAATTACAAAACGGTGATGACAAATTAAGAGTAAGGGGCAATGTAATGGTAACCCACATTGAGCAGAAATGGAGATTTTCAGGAAGAACACACCATTTGATACTATGGGATCTCATAGAAAGAACTAAAATTTTTTTTTCTGCCAAATTTTAAGATTTATCATGAACTATTTGTAGCATTACAATTAGTACATGTTTTACATTGTATTTATTCACATTTATAAAAAAAATATATATAAAAATGAGGTGGCCTTGAATAAACTGAAAATTGTTTTCTTTGGTGATGGTGGAACTTTTAAGCTGAAAATGGTGGCAAGTACGATTAGCTTTATTAAAGATTGTCGCAAATACTCGTGCGTATGGAGTGTTGAGCCACAATTTTGCGAATCAAGTATGCCTGAGTATCGGATTGATATTTAGTATTTATTAAATGTTATATATACTGTACGTCCAATAATGTGTACCGTGTAGACACGAAATCTGCATGCATCTTAATTGAACGTTCGTTTTCAACTTGATTCTTTCAATATTCTCACCATATTGCATGTGTAAACGCTTGGAAATGTGAACCGTGTAGGAAAAAATCCACAAACGATTAGGTAAAACATGGAAATTTTACTTGAAACAAGTACAGCGATAGGTTTGGAAGTAAATCCCGAAAAGACAAAGTATATGATTATGTCTCGTGACCAGAATATTGTACGAAATGGAAATATAAAAATTAGAGATTTATCCTTCGAAGAGATGGAAGAATTCAAATATAGTGGAGCAACAGTAACAAATATAAATGACACTCGGGAGGAAGTTAAACGCAGAATAAATATGGGAAATACCTTCTGCGCTCACTGTAGACCACTATTTACTCAGGAAAAAGTTTTAACTGTCATAAATTTATATATATTTCAATGTCTAATGAAAATTAAGAAAACTTTAATACTCATCACCCTAAAACAGAAGTTCATCACTATTATATAAGGTACAATTATTATCTTTCAGAACCTAGAGTTAGATTAAGTAACTCCAAAAAATGGTTCAATTCTATTGCTATAACAATGTTTAATAAGTTACCACAAAAAGGCCCATGATGCAAGTCTGTTATATACAATTTAAATCTGTTTTGTAGCTATAACTGGTTAATCAACCATCCATTCTATAGTATTAGTGAATTTCTTGACTCCACTGTAAATGTATTCTAATTTTATAAGCTGCATTGTTCTGTATTATTACGATTATTTATTAGTATTTGTTATTGTTATTATTATTATTATTATTATCATTATTATTATTATTATCAGTATTGTATTTCATTTGTATTGTTGTATTTATCTGTTTTTATATTTTATGTCAAATATTATTTTATATCTCTTGTAATTTTGTATATTTTATGTCTATTGTACAAACTGTTGCTCATGACATTAATAAGCGATTGATTGATAGATTGATATTCGGTTGACAAGCTTTTGTCATCTAGTCTGCTGTCAAAAAATCCCAAAGTTAGAATTTATAAAACAGTTATATTACCGGTTGTTCTGTATGGCTCTGATACTTGGACTCTCACTTTGAGAGAGGAACAGAGATTAAGGGTGTTTGAGAATAAGGTTCTTAGGAAAATATTTCGGGCTAAGAGGGATGAAGTTACAGGAGAATATAGAAAGTTACATAACGCAGAACTGCACGCATTGTATTCTTAATCTGACATAATTAGGAACATTAAATCCATACGCTAGAGATGTGTAGGGCATGTAAAGTCTGTGTGATGTATCTTGTCTCACTGTGAAAAGAGAGAGAAAGGGGATGTCTTACTTCTTCTGTGTTGTTATAGCGATGGGGGAGTGGAGCGGTGCCGTCCATCCATCCATCCAGTGGCGGAAGGAACTAGTTGATACATTCTGTAGCGCAAAATAAAATATCTCTCTTCGTACTGTGTAGTTCCGTCACTGAGCTTGTCTTCCAAGAAACTGAGTTCCGGCAGCCTGTACAATAACAAGATTTTGAAAGGAATCCTGAAAATTTACAACCCTCCTATAATCTCCACCCTCATTTGAAGGGACTTGGTTTTATTGCTACTGAGACAAGATAAACCTTACCAGGTATAGCACGTATGGGCGAATCTAGAAATGCATATAGTGTGTGAGTTGGGAGATCGGAGGGAAAAAAAAACCTTTGGGGAAGCCGAGACGTAGATGGGAGGGTAATATTAAAATGGATTTGAGGAAGGTGGGATAGGATGATAGAGACTTAACTCTGTTTTCGGTTTCTATTTTTTTCTGTCTAATTTCTGCAGATAAGAATTCAAATTGTAGAACCACATATTGCTAGTCCGAAGCAGATGAATTTTTAACCATATGAACTACACGCTTTCGATAGTGGGACTATCAGTCAATTTCGGAAATTGATTGGTATTCTAATGGGTTTCATTAGATATTTAATGGACTGGGTTTAGTTCGCGCTCAGTTCGACGGACGGCATTCAATGTCTCTTTAAAGTTTGTATTTGAGGTTTTCGCTTGGAATTATATGAAATAAAAATAAACAAACATAGCACACAGCATACCACAACAAAAGCCATTTGATTCGGAATGTTATCAATGTTTGAAACTCTGATCCCACATACGAGTTTCCTCCGTTTACTTAGAGCGGGTGTATAAAACTACAATCACATTAATTGTAGTTTCATGGAGCGTGAAATTATAAAGCCATCCTATTATTTTACAGCACAATAGAATCAAATTCAGTTAATTAAAGTCATTCGTGCACTCATATAAATTCATACTGGAAAGTGGCATTAATTAAATGGTTATTAGTGGGTGATTTTGAGTTTCTCTGTTTGTGTTGCCAGGAATATGTAATGGTGCAAGCTCACATTTGCTATCCGTGGTGTGGAATTAATTGATATCCATATAATGTGACACTCCAATTAATACGATTTCACTATTGTACAAATTACATTTCGTTAGCAGCTACGGCTCTATGAATACAGTATTCGCTTCGCAACCAAGCGATCAATGGTTCGGTTTCCAGCGTGGGAGGAGATTTATCTCTAATTTCACGAAACTGGAATTTGTCCCTCGTCTTATACTTGTCTTTTGATTTCTCTATAGCAGCGTTTCTCAAACTATGGTCCGCGGACCACCTGTAGTCCTCGATATCTGCTCTTGTGGTCCTTCAAAAAGGACAGAAGAAAAAATGAAATTCAAACGAATTGCGTATCAAACTATAGCTGAAAATCTCAGAGTTTGGCAATGACACATGACAATCGCCTTTCACTTTTTCTTCCAGTACTGACATTTTATTAAATTTCTTACCCTACCTGTCTATCGACTTCCCACTCTACTCTCAGCAACAAAAGAGAGATTTAAAGCACTATGAACGAGGTGTTTCTCGCCATCTTTTCCCAGTACATCAGCTGATGACATGTGACTAAGTACATTGGCATATCTTTCAGATATATTCTCAAAATTAAACCAACTAAATCTCTCTCTACAAGGTAATTCTTTGACTGTTCTCAATGCGCATGAGAAAATAAACTTGGTTTGTGGGTCAGTTTCGTAAAACAGACGATTTTTTCACTATTTCCAACCCTAGAGTCTAGTTTGGTCGAAAATGATTTCGTTATTGGAAAAGAATTATGCAATGACATATGTTCGCATCTCGAAACTACGAGGTCACAATTTGAAAGTTATTTTCCAAGTAAATATGACGAATTTACATGGGTTCGTGATCCATTTCATTGCGATATTGAAAATAACAAACTTTCATTGAGTGAAAGAGAACAGTTAATTGAACTCTCGAATGAAAGTGAAATTCCAAGCGGAAGGTATGGTTAATTTCTGGACCTCATCACAAGTGAAAAGAGAATATAGTGAAGTGTACAATGATGCTTTACAGATTATAATTCAGTTTGCTTTTACGTGTCTGTGTGAGAAAGGGTTTTCATCACTAACTCTAATAAAAACAAAGTACCGAAATCGACTCGATGTATGCAAATCAAGCTTTCGGGGTATAACTCCCGGTAAAGTTGATTTGAATAATTTCGAGGGAAAATAATAATACACGTTACTGCATAATACACGTTACTGTTCGTTAACAGAAAACCACAATTTAAGTCGCACAGAGTTAGTGTGCACTCAATATTGGTTGCTTGACCGTTGTCAGCCCACTTTGAGGTCTGTGGATACAGAGGGAAAAATTGGATCGGTGTCTGGTGGAGTTCCCGGGTATCTCAGTTGGTAGAGCGTTGGTGCGTTTAACCAAAGGTCCCGGGTTCGATACCCGGCCCCGGAACAATTTTTCCCTCGAAATTATTCAAATCACTGAATATTGGCTGTACGTTGAAATAACTATTGTTATGGCATATTTTCTGTACTTTTCTATAAACCCTTTAAAGTGAGGATTGTTCAACGTTTTGAATGGAATATTGCAACTTACCATCATTCGACACAAATCCTGGCAAAAGCCATATTTCATATTTGAGGCGGAATTTGAACTTTGAATCCTTATTTTATTCTAACATACGAGCAACATTTTTCATGTGTATTACACTGATTGTTTTGTTATCTTTTGTAATGCACACATACATAACCGACACTTAATTGTTACACCAGTATCACTACTATTCTTGTATTAAAGAATGCACCCTATGCTTTTTAACATGTCTTCGACATTATGATCACTTCACTGAACACAAATAAAGAATATGTTTACGTATCTCAATGTTCTCTGTTCACGTACGGACTAGGACTGACTGAGAACGCAGAGTGGCAGTTGTTTTCGGTGTTCGCGTGGTGCTCTCTGCGGACGGTACCGTGTTGTAGCTACTTGGAATGGTGCACACCTCATGCCATAGTCTATGAGTACAATACTTGTAAACTGTAAACATGACTTTTATTTGACTTTTTTCCGCAGTGTATTGATATGTTACTAATCAGATGCGAAGAGAGAAAGGAACTGACTATTGTACCCCATTATCTCCTGGCTTAGTTACTTCTCATGAGTGACGTCTTATTGGTGTCACTTATAAGGTTCAAAACTGTCTCCGAACAGTTGACTAAACAACAACAAATAAATAAATTTGTATATATAATGTGACAGCCGCGTCGGGAGTCGAACGCACGTCCGGCAGAAGGGAGGGCGCGCGCGAGAGACGAGGCGAGCTCCGCAGGGCACTGAGCGCGGCGTAGAGAGGAGAGAAGGGGGACGCAAAGCTAAAGGTGAAGGGGAGAACGAAACCTCCCGAACAAATGGCTCTGGAAAGCGACGCGAGCCGTTCGAGTGGAAGATACTCGAAACAGTACTTTCTGGAAACTATGATTTGGTAATAAATAGAAGACGCGAAGAAGGGCCAGCCAGTTTCAGTTTAGAACAGCGAGTCAGTCTTGTGAAGCAGCAGTGGACGAGCAAGAAAGCCAGCCTTCGAGACCTGGGTTCGACTTGAGGAGGACCGCAACTGTGGCAGCGATCAGGCGAGTGCGGCGTAACTGGAAGTCTCGAGTTCGAGTGCAGTGGACTCTCTCTGGAAGTCTCGGGTTCGATATACTGTGAACTTGAGTGAATGAACTAGAAGAACTAGCGAAGGCAAACGAACTAACAGTTCTGTTTTGTAAATAGTGCTCTGTGAACATTAGTTGAGATTAGGTGTACATTTATGTTCTCAATAATCCAAGTGAATTTTCATTGTCGTCTGTGGAGTGCAATAACGAATACTGTGTTGTTCTATGGAATGAAATACCCATTGTTGACGGGAGTGTTTAAATTCAGAAATATAGAAAGTCATTCTTGTTGTAAATAAAAGTAACATTATTGTTTTGAATTAAGAGTCACAATAACAAGAATCTTTACTGAGGAAAATCTAATTCTATAAGAAACTGGAATCTTGGTAAGAAGACTTACAGCTATAATAAGAATGTAAAATTGTATCACGTTTAACACACATTTCTCTCATTCTTCAGGCATCTTAATTACTCCATGTAAATTGCACGGCGTTGACACACTAGCTTTATGCACATAAAATATTCCAAGGCTCCTAACTAAATATACTTTACATTTTGTGCTTTAGTCGTTAACTTTTCGTAGTCTTAGCCTATTTGCCTTAATTAAACATTTCAATTAAAGTTACCACGGCTCGGATCCAATTAATATGGTAATACTGTAATCTGATCCCAGATTTTAAATATTTCAGCCTAGAGGTGTAACTGGAATCTGTACTTACTTCCTTAGCTTTTATATTTTCGAGAAAATTGACTGCAAGAATTGCTAATTAAAAGTTCAAACTGATAGTCAGCTTAATTTCGAAACAAAGTATAGTTTCCTTTGCCATTCTAAACAGGTTTAACATAAATGTTATTTGTGTTAACATTCATTTCACCCAATAAACATCATCTTAAGTTCAATAATTAATTATAGAGGTATTAGTGGGAAATAATTTTATTGAGGTAGCTCTTGTATAAGGCCTACTTTAATTGGCCACTTCAGTATGATAGCTTACTAGGAAGTATTTTTAGCTGTTTCAATACATTCAGTTACATTAGTTACAAGGTAGTTATTAAAATAAGTTAATTTACATAATACAGATTACTGGGCTTCCCCCTCTCATGCATTCCACACACTGCACATCGTGTAGATGATCGGATATTGAGCATCACAACTAAATGTGTGTTCCTAAAATGTGTAGGCTATTAAATTACCTTAGGTAGATTATCAAGTATACAAGAGGCAAAGACATTGAAATGATTTCGTAATTTAGACAAGTGATACAATAATTCGCGCCTTTCTGGTATTTATTCTGGTTTAATACACCAAGGCCTTCATATGACCCCACAGAAAAGAATTGAGTAGATTGAGATTCCCCGACCTTAGTTGCCATTCTTGTGTCAATGAAGAATGACATGCAACATTAACACGGTCATGAGTGGTTCACTGTTGGCATGGTGTCTGTATATATGAAGTATTTCATATGCGAGCGCAAGATGGTCGAAAAACCTTCCCGTTGTCTTTTTCGATTTCAAAATTCAGATTCTCCATCTTCCTATCTAGTAGGCTACGCATTGTGGTTCTTTCAGCTGCCACGAAGGCGTTGCCGTTGGTACACTACAGGAGGCGAACTACGTAACACCATATATGATGATGAATGATGATTAATAGAGCAATGGTGGAATGTCGGTACGGGAAACCTACTACCACACAGCATCTTTGTCCACTACAAATTCCAGTTGTAACTGTCGGGATTCGAACCCGTGTTACCAGCGTGGAAAGCCGACGCCCCAGCCATTCAGCTAACGGTGAGCTTTATTGAAAAGAAATGCCATTTTATTATTTCTTGTTCTCCTGGGTCCTGAGAGTAAGCTTATAGTATACTATACAATACTTCATACATGATTATGATATAAGATGTAGGCTATGTGTATAGACCCGAAGTATAGTATAATATATTTGCATTTGTGCCCTAACAGTAACATGCAGAATTTTTTCAGCATTTTTCCTCATGTCAGTGACTTTTTTTTTTTTTTTGAAGTGTAGAATTATATTGAAGATCGTAGGAAAATCCACTGTCTTTCCCTTCTCTTTCACGTATTGCATTTCTCCACTCCTGTCTATCTTTCGTCTCGTTTTCAAAATTTATCCACCCATCATAACCTAGACACACGATCACAACACTCCTCAATGTTATCCATTCCCTCCCATCGAACATCCTCATATTCATCTTCCTTCACTGTGGCCGTTTCTCGGCTTTGGAATTCCCTGCCGAGTAATGTCAGGGACTGTCAGACATCAAACCAATTTAAGAAAAGACCAAGGAAATATTTTTCTAACAATTCTTGTTAAAAAATATAGCTGTTACAAGTTTCTCAATGTATATGTATAATCACAGAATAAATATTTAAATTATCTCATTATTATTATTATTATTATTATTATTATTATCATTATTATCACTATTTCTTTCCAATGTTTATTATTGTCTCACTAACATTATTTATCCAACTTTCATTATTTACTTTCATGTTGTTTTATGGTCTAGATATTAATGTAATAACTATGTAAGCAATTGTATTCAATTAGAATTAGACTCTGGCTGGGCGGAAGAGAAGGCCTACTGGCCTTAGCTCTGCCAGATTAAATAAATAAATAAATAAATAAATAAATATTATTATTATTATTATTATTATAATATTGAACTTTAAAAATAAAACAACAAATTTATCAGGACTCGGGGGATACGTTTCTCTAGGGTGCGAAATATGCATGAAATTGCTTGTTTTTCTACGAAATTTTCACCCAGATTGGACTATTTTAATCACCGAAATCAGAGTAAAATAATAACCACAAATTCACGCCCCTACGTTTTTTTATGAATAAAGTTAAATATTAGTTTATTTTGCCCTTCAAATAATGTAAAAACTTGACTTTGTATTTTTTCAATATCTTATATGAATATTTTTGGATGTTTTGCGAGCATAAATACATAGTCTTAAAATGTTTAAAGTGTTAACAAGCATCTGATATCTAATTATAAGTCAATGTTACTAATAACGAAAGTGTTAACGCACACTACTAAACGTGAATGCAGCACAAGAATATCTGTAAAACATTACATTTTATTTATTCAAGTCATCTAATTGTAGATACACTGCATAATACTGTCCAGCCTTACTTCCATACGGATACTGGATATGAACTCTTCATAAAAGCGTAGCCCAAACTAAACTACTTAAAGACTGAATAACTCTGACGCAGACCTAAAGGAATTTGTTAAGCTTGTTTCTCTTTTGGCGCTGCAAAGTTTTTTTTTTTCTTTTCTTTTTAAATCCAACGGTTTCCTGTCCTTATCTATTCTCATTTCCTGCTTAAAACTCTGCTTCTTCTATTTTGTGTTTGCTTTCAGACGAAATTGCACGAAAAAATCCGCTCTATGTTATTGACTTACTTGCAATTCAAAAGAATTGTGCTCTAAGCAAAAATAGTTTATTCCCCACCCTCATATTGTTGTGCGACCTGTACCAATAATAGTCTTTTCTTGTACTCCAGCATTATAAGCAGTTTCAGCGTTAGTGCAAATCGTACATAATATTCCATATTATTGTACCAGAGCCGTAAAATATTACCATGTCAATTAAAACGTCATGACTTCTACTATGACGGCATAACTTGTGCCAAAAGTTAACACTATGAAACGATTTGCCATGATATAATATTTAATACATCATTATTGTCATAGCAACCTCTTTTTCATAGACCATGATATCAAACTAGCCATCATTACATACCTTTTTTTTAACACATGCCACATTTACAATCTCTCTACAAGAGATAATAAGTAAATATTATAAAAGAATATGACATGAGCGGAGATGTTATCCCATGACAACACTGCAAAAGAAAAATAACAATGTTTCAAATAGCTGTATTAAAAATGAATGGAAGGTCAAGAGCATTGGTCCTTTTAAGTCTTCTTATTGTTTGACTATTATCTAGCAGCACATTTAATGCATGATGATTGGGATGTTGATTTAATCGGTGCAGGTATTTTTTACTGAATTTAGAGATTTCTTCTTTCACAGTTGAAATGTTGAGGTCACGATAAATGAAAAAATTTAAATTGCTACGTGTTCATTTCCTCCATTTACACTGTGTATAATTAAACACAAATGCTTATAAAAGACAGGAGAATAAATGTTTTTCACATTCTTTTGACACTGTCTTTGTGTAATGTATATATTTACTTTCAGAATGTACATATGTGTGTTTCCTCATACTACCGTACCCTACTCTAAATAGCAACGTTGTCACCTGAACACATCTCTACCTTTCGCTACCTGTAAATAGTCAACAACCTATAGTACATGCACAGTAAACTTATTGTATCGGGTCCGAAGTCTCGAAGCCTGATGATAAGTGACTGTCTTTTCCCATACGAAAAACTGTAAACCTACAGGGACATCATTTTATTTTTACTAACATTTTTAATATTAACCTGGCTATACCTTTAGAGAACCGGAAACACCGTTTGCTAGCCCCTTCCACGACTGGAGTTCGATGATACTGGCGTAAAACACAAACAAATCACTTTACTAGGTATAGGAGGGAAGAAAAGTAGTTCATCCATTTACGTAAACTAGGAAATATCGCGATTTTGAGTTCGATTATTTTCATTAAGTTTTTGTTTAATCAAAATACAGTAGGCCCTACTGTATTAACAATAAAAGTGTTTTTACTCACGAACTGAGTTATCCATGCGAACGTATTCATTATGCAATGTATATTATACTGTCTATAGCACATTAGCGTACAATATAGAGACTGAAGTTAAATTGAAAAATAATCATAATAAGGATACTTCAACACATTTTTGAAAATGGTGGCCGTTCTTTTCGATACAGGCTTCAGTTCACGTGACAGTTAATTACTTAACGAGGCCCTTTCATTTAAGTTATTTTAAACAGTTGTATAATATTACGTAAACGTCCAATTCCTAACAGAAATTAATGTTTTCAGAAAAGAGGTAAGAAAGCCCAGCTTTTACAGAGGGGAGAGCAGAAGCAGGTGGGGGGAAATCGGGATGCGACGTAGGCAAACGGACAGTACCTGTGCGAAAATATGATTCAATATTGAAAGCTCTTTCGTCACTGGAAAACGCGAACATATTTCTGGAACGTACTATACTCACTAACTCAGTGCTGTTTACTATATGCGGCCTTGGTTGTGTGGAGGGACAGTTGGAACTTCATTAGTAGAAGGGGTGAGAGTGAAGTACATTCAAAAACTTGGGTACAATAAAAATTGAAGTAAAAATAAAATGATATCCCTGTACTTTGTCCCACCTCTGTACGTGAAAAAAGTAAGAGAGAGAAGAAGAAAAAAAAAAAAAGAAACACAGCAAATATAAAATTGCATTAAAACAAAAGGTAGGAGAAAGCGCGTAATAAACGTTAAATGGTTTTTACATTTCAATTACAAATGGACACCCCCTGCTACCTTCCAACAAGCACTCTCATTTTCAATTTAATTTTGCTTGATGTCCAGTCCAATGTTTATGTTCCCGCGTCTCGCCTCATAGCAACTTCCCGTACGTACAGTACACAAGAGGATGTAAATGTTCTCTGTTGTGAAAGAAGCAACACAGACTATTAACCCCCTCTGGGCGCGCTATTTCCACAGCAAATTGGTTCCATTCCGCCGTTCGCTGAAACGAACTCTAAATGTAGTGGAAAACTCAATGGGACTGCTTAAATGACCTTTGCTTTAATATGCGTTTAGCTTCCGAAGTAAAACTTGGCTGTACCGACAAGGACAGTGTTGGCAAATTATGCCATTCTTATCGGCAGACAATTTGCGAGTCACCATTGTTCAATTAACTCTCACACTAAGGCCCGGCTTCTTCAACCTTTGTTAAAATGCACCTAACATAGCGTTAATTAACTGTTTATTTATTTAAATTTAAATATACAGAATAAAGAATATAATTACAAACAAAGGAAATAGAAATAAAATAATATAAACAATATAAAACAGGAGATACAGTAGTATTAACAAAATTTGAGACCGAATGAGCAGCGCTCGTGTTCGGTCGCAGTTCAGATATAATATTAATAGGCCTATAAAAGAATATAAAATAGAATAAAATAGGAAATAGAATTAAAATTACAGTTACAGAAATTATATAATACAATATTAGTATAAGAGAAATACAGAAAATAAAAACTAATAATAATAAAAATAAGTAAGTAAAATAAAATAGGAACTAAAATTTAAATTTTAGCGGCAATGGAATTAGCCTATATAATATAATATTAACACTAGAGAAGAATAATATCGCACGTGAAAAGTAGGACTATATACAGGGTGTTTAAAAATACGGGGCATAATTTCAGGTATGTATTTCCCACATGTAGACAATCAAAATAGTCCATTACAACATGTGTCCGGAAATGCTTTATTTCCGTGTTATGGCCTTCACAACATTGAAATTCACCGGAACGTTTTTCTTTCCGCAGGTCGTTGTTATTACAGAAGATCTTCAAAATGTCCACCTACTGCTTGAATACAGACCTCACATCGATGTCTCATTGACCTGCGAACACGATCCCAAACTTCAGGAGTATTGCGTATGTCCTCAGAACATGCCACGATTCGATTCGGAAGGGATTCCAAATCAGGCACCGGAGACGAATAAACAATGATTTTAAATGGCCCGACAAGTAGAAATCGAGAGGGTTCAGATCAGGTGAGCGTGGTTTATTCGTTCCGGTGAATTTCAATGTTGTGAAGGCCATAACTCGGAAATGAAGCATTTCCAGACACATATTGTAATGAACTATTTTGATTGTCTACATGTGGGAAATACATACCTGAAATTATGCCCCGTATTTTTGAAACACCCTGTATATATATGTATATTTATATTTATTTCAAAATTATAGAATACAAATATAATATAGGTTGATTAATTCATACACATAGGCTATAAATTTATTTAATCAAATTGAAGATATTAACACGTTTCTAATTTTCTTGTTATATGTTAGTGGGTTACATGTTAGAAGTTCTGGGTGTAATTTAGTTAAAGCATTGTACAACCGAGGGCCAAAATTTATGCTATGCTTTAGACCAGCAGATGTGAGACATTTAGGTTCTACTAATGTTAAATTAATATTTCGTCTTGTGTCATAATTATGTGTCTGTAATACAAACTTATTACGATTTTTATGATAAAATTTTAACAGCGTATACTTATAAATTTGTTCAATATTAAATACATTAAATTCAGAATAAATTAATTTAGTTGGATAATCGAAACGTTACTTCAAACAAATTAACAAATTAACTGTAAGTTAAAAGTATGAATTGCTGTTAAAATAGTGCGTTTTTTCAACTTTTCACATTTTAACATTCTGTTTGTTAACTCTCTGTCAGGACCAGAGATTCTAGAGTTTAACCATAACCTATAACCAAGTATAGGCTCACTTCTGTTTTCTGAACTCTGACAATTGCGATTCTCGCTTGTTTCCGTTGTTTGATTCAGAGAGGACAGAAGTCTTTCTATTCTCTCAGGTTTGATTTCTACTTCTTTCCTCGTCTGTATCACAATAGCGTGGAGCGGCGTATTGGTATTGCTGTTATGAAATGGAAAACACTGGAACAAAAGGAAATCCTGGGACTAATTTCTCTTCCTTCGAAAGAAACCTTCTGCTGGAAATTATTTCGCAGTATAAACCAATTAATGAGAATAAACAAACTAACGGATCTAAGTTGAAAGCGAAAAGTGAGGTCTGGCAGAAAATAGTCTATACCTTTGTATGAACTTCTGGTCTGTCAAATCACAGAAATCATCCCCTTTGTTTATGTATTCATGGATATCATTTTCTAAATAATCCAGATATATAAGTTCAGCATCTAACGCACCAGCCATATTGAATACTTCTATGCTAACAGAGAGTTAAATGATTTAACTGCATGAAATTGGGCAGTTAAATTAACATAGGTTTTAACAGCCTGTTAGTACTAACAGTAGTTGAAGAAATGCTTCAACAGTTAAGTTTACAGTTATAATGGAATAACACACTGTTATAATTGAATAAAGGTTGAAGAAACCGGGCCTTAGGCTATTTAAAGTAGTCAACTTTCAAAGCGGCTTAGATAAGTAAGAAAAGTACTCGAAATGAAATATTCCTAATTCATTATAATCGCTTCACTGTTCGACGAGGCAAATTTTGTTCCATATAAAATAAGGACGCGAGTGTAGTTGTCATTTCGTTCTGGAAAGAAAGTCAACGATTCAACTGAGTGATCACGAAATAAGGGGCAAATATTTGGTAAATAAAAAACTTCAACAAAATATTACTTACTTTATTATCTGTAGTAATGTCACGAGAGGTCTGAGATTTGCCGATAAATCTTGGAAATCTCAGACCTCGAGTGACATTTATTAGGACTATTTCGTGAATAAAATAAAAATGTAAATAATATATCCCTAAAATTCGATGACAAAATGTTAATAATTATATATTAACGAATACTAACCTATTCAGACATTGTGAAGTTGAAATACTCGTAGATGAATATCGATTACTGCAATAAAGAAATTCGATGCTATTATTCAGTAATGCCAATTGCGAAAAGCGAAATACAGGTTAAACAATGTTAATTACATGTACTGCACTTTTTTCTTATTATTATAACATAAATACATTTTCATTATCTGCTGAAATCATAATTTAATTTAACAGTAACAGTGGGGACAATTATATACCAATGCTTATGTATTCACAGCAAGACATATTGCTACACAGTGAAGCCATCTCTGTATAGATAGGCCTAATTAAGACACGAATTTTATTACACCATACGGAAGGCAGTTTGATCAAAACTTTATTATTACTATGCAAGGTCTTTGGGTTTGATATGCGATGATGTTACATAAATTTGAACATCTGATTTTCTATTAATTGTTTCATTTTATTCACAAAACACAAATTTTATAGGCTACAATATACGTTAAGTTACCTGTGGGAGCTGGACAATGTCAGCTGTGTCTTATTTCGACCGTTACTTACAATCAGTGCTACACGAAAGCATTTTTTTTAGCTCGACAAACGCATTCTCGCTTTAGTGTGTAACGAAACTAAAGCTGCATCTACATAGTTCAATATTCCAATCGCGTATGCGTGCAATCTGGGAAGAATATTGAAAGAATCAAGTTTAAAAGTACTTTCAATTAAGATGCATGAAGATTATGTGTCTACATGGTGCGCCGTTTTGAACGTCGTCTTCACTACGTAAATATATTAATTAATATTAAATATCAATCCTGCATTCATTGCTTTAAATTTGAAAGAAAAGTTTAACCGTGTAGTTGCATCTTAATGTATTCATGATTATCAATTCACGGGGAAACAGTTGGCGACAACGACTAAACAAAAGAACGACCATGCGATAAATTGATAGCGATAAATCTAGCTGCAAAAATTATCGCAAAGTGTGACTGTTATTGGTTGGAATTCAAAATTTCATTACATTTCATTGGTCGAAAATGGAATGACGTCATATAAAACCTGTGAAATATTTGAAAACATTTCCCTTATCAATTTTATTTTCTACATAGTGGTAAACTTGGTCACCATTCATGTCAATGCCAACTTCAAGTTTTAATTTGACACTTCCGCCTGCCAACGGAGCTAGAAAGCTTGTAACGGGTGTCTCACGTACGACGCAACTCGAGCTCTTCAGCGTTGCTCGGAAAGCATTAGCTCTTGCAAAACCCGAGCGTCCCTAAACAACCTCACTTTAATATAATTGAAATTTGAATGGATTGGTCAACAGACACCGGAAAGATCAAGTTATCATATTGGAATTCATTTTTTAAAAAGTTCACATTCTAACACAAGAAAGAAATCCTATTATTTTGAATCGGCGCTGTACATGCTGTGCTATGATCTTGAGTACACTATCTGACAAGCAAACATTCTCATGGTGGCAGATAAACTTCTTTTTTCTACCGCCATGTTAATAATGTCAAAACAAATGATTATACAAATTTTGGCCACTCGAACGAAATTACGAGGGCAGTAAAAATAAATTTCCCTGGGACCGTTTACAGAAAGAAAAGAGAATTTTATTGGAAATAGCAATATGCGTTACAAGGGCGGTATGTTGAAGTTTTCATGTTCGAGGAAAAGTTTGAAAAAGCGAAACGTAGTTGAGCTTTTTTAATTTCCGAGAATTGAAAGAAAACATACTGCTCGTGTATCGTACATTATTTTGTACGAAGATCGTTTATTATATACCTGAAAGAGGAGTTTCTAATTAGCTGCAGTGAAATCTCCATCTTGGTTTCTGTTCAATGACGGCAAATTTGCAAAACAAAAATATCTATCTTCAACACTGTTGCTTTAAAATGTTTTCTGTGTTTACTATACTCCAGCAGTCCGTGATATACGTCCGTCTTTTTTTTTCCCCCCAGTCTATAAATGCGACTTAAAACAAACGGCTTCCTTAATGTTACATGCATCACGAATGCAGTAACGTTAGTGGAGTTGTAGAGTTTACTTTATTTTTGCAAATATTTAAAAACAATAATTAAAAGTGCAATTTAGGTGAAATTGCAGTGGTAAGTTTCCAATTTATAATTATTACTCTCACAGTCTAGTATATACAGTCACGAAGCTTAATACCTACTAAATATGCAAACATAAACAGTTGAAATATGCATCCATAGATAGTTGCTCACCACCAGGATCGCTACTATCGCCTCATCTCAGACTCTTTCCCTAGCAGACTATAAAATGTATTGTACTTTCGATATCGTGTTTTTTTTTAATTAACACCTTCCTTCCACTATTGAAATATTAAATGCATAAGGTTTATGTATTATTTTCATAAAATATATATTATATTCTATAAACTCACCTTCCTGGATCTTTCGGAAGGATAACTCTAACCTATTTTTCTTACAATTTATAGTACTACAAACGTCTCCTTGTCCCATATTATTAATCAAATTATTTTATTTTAGCCATTTACAGTTACTACAACCGATAACGAACTTTTCACAAAAATGCGAAATACGGCACAGTCAATGCTTTTTCGATCTAGACCAGGCCGTAATGTTTGTTCGGGTTTTCTTTTTCAATGTATGGAGCTCAGTGACATATTGTAACTTTATTGCTTATCATTGCTAAGCTTTATTTAGTGTAATGCGTTACAAGTTCCGTTTACTTCTTGTTGCATAATATGTTGCAGAAGTAATTACAAAACTGTGTTATTTTAATGTGAAGAGAATTTTACATGTTAACATAATCTGTTCGCGTCAACATTTTAAGTTCAGAATGGAAGCTATTTTGAGGTTTAATAAAAAATAATTTATATTGTGATTGCAATTTACCACATCTACCTTCCTTAATTTTAGACAAAACATTTTCCATACCACTCCTATGAAATTAGTGTACGTACAATTGTATTACTTCATCTCTTAAGTACGTAGTAGATAAATACAATAATTCAATACCGTACTCAATTGTAGTATTAAAATACAGACAAATTGAATGTCCGGGGTATCATACATGACATTATGCTTAATTATAATATATGATTGCGAATTTAGGAATATAAGTTAAATATAGTAAACATAACCTGTAATTTTCATATGAATGGCAAGGCATTGGAGATCACTAAATATAGACAGAAAGGGGCAACTGGTATAGTAAACATTACCTAAATTTCAACATATCTAAATATCCGTGCGGTGCAATTGAAAATTATTGAATCGTGCAGAAATGAATGTACAAGAATTTCAGAATATTTAATCGAAATAAAGGCAGGTATTACACATACGAACAACGTAATTTTCACACCATAAATAATATTACATCTTAACTCGCAAGTAAATTATGTCTGAAGTGTTTCATAATCATTGTTTTAAATTTTATTAATGGAATTACACTACATTTTAGAGAAACATATGTTACTGTTTATGCATTCCAACTAATTTATATGGTTGAAACGCCGCCCTTCGTGATCGGGTTAAGAGAGTTACATGGTCTGCCTTACGGCCTGTATTAGATCACGATGGCTGTGGCACAGTCTATTGTTCCTAGTATTCACAGCGCTCCAAGCGGCTAGCAACCATCGCGAGATTTGCAAAAAAACATCCCAAGCTTCGTGACTGTATATAGCAGACTGTGTTACGATATTGAACGTCTCTAAAAATAATATGTTAAAAGCCTAAAGCAGTAAAATCTATATGTCACTTAAGCGGTAAGAAGAGGGAAATTGTTGTGTGTGTTCGGTTGGGAATACTGAATGTGGAATTTTAGACTTACTGCGGATTGGTTTTGTGCGGAAACCAAGCAAATACGCACGATCTCGCACAAAATGAATTGGAACAGATACAGCAATTGTTGAGTTATTTTTCACTATATTTCCCATTGGAATTGAGACATTTGTCATAACATGGGATCAACTTTTGTATCCTTGCGTCACAGAAGTCTGTCACCTGGGATCAGAACCAATGTATGACAGCCGTCTGCACTTATCTACTGATCCAATGGTATGACAAATGTCTCAATTCCGATCGGGAATATGTTGGAAAAATAGTTAAAAAAATTCCTGTATCTGTTCCAATAAATTGTACCAATGAAATTGTGTTTTCTTTCTGTAAACGGCCTCAGAGAAACTTATTTTTGCGGTTTTCGTAATTGCGCTCGAGTGGCCAAAATTAGTATAAATACTTGTTTTTATATTATTAACATGAAGAAAGAAAAAAAATAACCTTTTTTCATCTGTCCTCATGAGAATGTTTGCTTGTGAGAGGTTAAAAAAACTAATGATCATCCGGGCACTAAGGAGTTCCAACCGCTGATATGAGCCACTGCCACAGTAACGCTCACTAATCAATACAGTTATGCTGCTATTTCCCTGTGGTTATTAGCGTTTACCTGTCGCTATTGAGGTCAAATCAACTGTCATATACCACTAGCCAACAAAAGAACACGGTATATCAGATTGGATTCAGCAATTAATGAGTTCTGGGTTTCAAACCTATTGTAAACGTACAACGGTACAGAAATTATTTTCAAAATAACGCAGAAGCCTTTCACACACCAATTTCCGGGGAATATTAATTAAACAACATAATGAGATGGTGCTTCACGTGCAAACAAGTATACATCCGCTGTTTTACCAGCATAATGAGGAAACAAACTCGCTTTGCTACCAGAAAAAGAAAATGTCTTTCACACATTTCAAATACAGAAACATTAAAGCCTTAGTTTTTCTGAACCGAGGCATGTGACATAAATCCGGACTATAAAAGATATAGTGAATGATTTCTATAACTGCGAGATTCGAGGTTTGCGCACCTCACAGCCATAGAAACCACTCACTATATCTCGTGAAGACCGGATGCACCTCGCAACTCGCACGTCGCATGCGTTGGTTCAGAAAAACCAAGGCTTATGTTTGACAGTACAGTGTTCGTGGACATTCAGTAGGCCTATAGCCTATACGTGTATGTAATACCATTCTAAGCCGCGTCTATGGCTATTAGTGCGGTTCCGTCTACTATACTTGACGTGTTACGCCAGATCTTTTGTACACGGCAGCAAGTAAGCACTGCAACGCCTGCGCAGCACACACAACTGAATACACGTTCTATTGATATATAATTCTTGTATTCGCTATAGTGAATATGCAGACATGCTTTTTGTTTCTGTAATTCGTGATGACATTGCATTGGCTGCTGTTGAGGAATACAGACAACGTTTAGCCAATCTAAGGCTTCCATCTAGCTGTGCGTTTTCCCGTATTTACAGGATTTTATCTGAAACTGGCAAGCTACCTAGTGTTTCACTGATGTCGGAAAGAGAACCGGTACCGATATCGGTACCTGAAATGAATTTACAATTCATGAAATCTATATAAAAAAGAGACAACATTAGTAATTTGTCTTGTGTAGCCTAATTATTTTATTTTCTTACTGAATTTGTATTTAATTATGAAATAAACTTATTGGAACAACACAAGATGAATCATAAAGCAATGTTGATCCTCTGATTGAGGTTTTGGCTGATATGTACATCTATTATCAGGCAGTACATCTCACTTGACGATATGTGTCAGACGAAGAACAAATCATTGTTTGTATGCATCTGAAGTCTGACTAATATAATATGTAGGTAGTCGGCGATGTATGCAATGGAGGTGGAAAGGAACTAACCACTGTACCCCATTATCTCCCGACCTAGCTGCCTCATAATTGGTGTCTTCTCGGTATCAGTTTTGAGATTCAGACCTATCTTCGGACAGTTGATTAAACAACACACTGTTAAAAACGTAGAAATACGTACATTTATAATTCCTCTCTCTATTTAAAAGTTCGCCCGTCAATAACTTTCCAACCGTTACATTTCGGACATAGGTAGTATATCAGGTTAAATCGTTGTAGATTAACCCCAAACTAGATTATTCTGAAGTATTTTACAATCCTCCTGAGACACACTATATAGATAAATACATACCATGTACATATATTAAGAATGGAGGGAAACAAAGTGTATCAAAAACGTAGACTGTAAATTTCATAAACTTCTATTACACAAAAATTCCCTAGAAAGCTTATGTGTGAACATTTTAATCCTTGACCTATTTAGGGACAGGGAAGTTCAGAAGTCTCGGAGTCAATTAGCTAGCTAGTGCAGGAAATACGCTGTAAGCAATGTAAGTATGTTGTCAAACTGCATGATAAATTGCTGCAAAACTTCCAACGCATCAGACTGACCATATAAGTTATCTTAAGGGCATAAATTAAAGTCATGCTTTAATCGTTAATTGAATTTACGAATCATTTGTGAATTAACTTGTTTACGTATTATCTAGATTCTTATTTCGTACCTTTCCTGTTCTATGAGACATGTACAGTGCCCGCCAAAAAATGTATACACTCTTTAAGAAACGAAAACTATTTATTGTGTGTTTGTTTTACATTTAAATACTGATCACAAATTAGTACTGTCTTCAGTTAAGCACATGGTTACTTTAGATGTTCAAAATGTTCGCCGTTGGCGGCCAGACACATAAAGGTGCGTACACACTTAGCGAACGAACAACGAACGAACGACAAATGAATGCATTCGCTGATTGAAATCGGAACGTGTGTACGTCGCAGCAAAGGCAAACCGATCGTTTGGTTTGCCTTCGGAAGTGATCCGTCGCTTGTCGGTACATCAAAGGAAGTTGGTATTTGTTGTGGACGGGATTTGCCACTAGCTTGTAGTTCGTAGCAGAACGCAGCGCTTAGTTCAATTTCACCAACAGGATGTCGAAACTGGAGTGGACGGAAGACGCTGTTATAAATCTTTTAATGCATATAAGGAGCAGGAAACTTTATGGAATCCCAAGCATCCTACTTACCACAAAGTAAAGTAAGTAATCATGATGTTTGGGAAGCTATTGGAAAGATGTTTAGCTGCAAGGTAGAAGAGTCAAACACTTGCAAAATTTGAAAATTATTTTTGTTTATTTATTTCCAGTGGATACATATGTGTTGTTTATTGTAAGGAGCAGAAGTCAAAAAGAAAATTGAGTCCCTACTGACATCATTCCGGAGGGAAAGACAGAAGTCCATAAAAAGATCTGGAATGGGGAGTTATGAAGTGTACGAGTCAACTTGGTTCGTGTATAAACATATGTCGTTCCTTTTGAACAAATTCACGCCCAGAAAAAACAAAGTTCCAACCTTGTGCACACAAAATAAATTATTGACACTGAAATATGCCTTTTCGTAAGCATGATGCGCATTCGACAAACACAGACAAATCTCTTTTTTTAGTATTTTCAGATAATTATTATTAGTGAGGTATCCGTGTACTGAAACTTTCCCCTGTCTTGCAGTCGTACCTTAATAAAATCTTCCAGTTCCTCAATTATAGCTGTACATACTTCTGGAACAATCCTGGTAATCAGCTGTTTCGACATTTTGAATAAATACATTAAACTTGTATACGAATCTCCTGTAGAGAGATATTGAAGTGTTAATGCTAGCCTTTCCTGAATAGGTATTGCTTCTCGCCAGCCTGTGTCTTTCTTTGAAATTTTGGACCCTATTTTGCACAGTAATATTTGGAAGTCTGTTTCTGAAATGCGACAGAAGTTGTGAAACTGTCCCGATTCCATTCGACGTAAATCATGAAGCAAGTCATTGTCTCTATATTGATTGCGACTTTCGTAGAGTGGCGACTGCCATCAACGCCTTTTGGTTTTTAACTTTCTTTTTTTTAAACTGCCTATAATAACAACGGCTGCACTTGCTATAATTATATTTTCGTCTGTTTTATTGCGGATAATCAGCGAACGTGAATGTTTTCTGACCATTTGCTGATGATTTGTACGTTGCTCCAAACAGCGAACGAACAACTAAGTTTCGCTTCATCATTCGTTCGTTGTTCGTTCGCTAAGTGTGTACGCACCTTAACGCAACGACGAGCGGTCGCCGCAGATACGTCGGTCATTGTTTCAATGGAGATCGCTGCACATGCCGCTGTAATCTCCTGGCGAAGATCCTCCAGCGTGCGCGACTTACGTCGATAGACTTGATCTTTCACAGTTCTCAAGTAAAAATCCATAGGGGTTAGATCTGGCGATCGTGGTGGGAACTCAATGGGCCCTCTTCGTCCAATCCAATGTCCCTGCAGATTGTCATCCAGGAAAGCTCGTACGGCTAGGTGGTAGTGTGGTGGCGTTTAATTGTTAGGCTAGTTGGGGGTTCTGTTTCGTACTCCCGTCCCCACTAACGTTGCACTTCAACGGCATTATCAAACCTCATACACCACTTCAGAATGCATTTTCGCTGCTCGAACGTTAAGCGTGCTTCAGCCATTTTGTTTTCTCACTATCGTGATGAAAGTACCAACAATTTTCATTAATTTAATGGTGTCCCTACATCATAATACTGGAGTTATTTTCTAATAATAGTGTTATTATTTGATTAATATAGTATTTTTATTCATAATATGACATTGAGTGTAACTTCAATAAATTACTTGGTGTTAATTCATATTAATATATAGCATTTAAAAATAAATGTCATAATAAATTTGTTCAAAATTTAACCCTTTTATTGATTTTGTATATTTTATAATATTCTGATTGTCTAAAAATGTTTATTGTCTGTATTCCCTAGTAGCATTTCTCTGGAGTTAAAAATGTTACAAACTTCTATGATGTGTAATATGACTTTCAATAACATGCAATCGTATACTTCGCTTAGTGTACAAAACATATTGATGGAATAGCGGTCTAGGTTGCCCGTCCGATAGTAAATTTATGAGCGGAATTACGGGATAACATTTTTGTTCCTCCTGCACAATTAGCAGATTGTAACATATACCGTTATTCGGCCCAAAGCTTCAATTGTCAATTTAAAGGAATTGTTATGCAGATGATTTTAAACACTTCATTAAACTGTGGATTGGACTTACCATTCGTTAAACAATACAAGCTGAAGTGAACTGCCTTATCACGCTACAAATCCTGTTTGGAACTCACCTGAAACAAAGAAGGTATGCAATTAAACCTTTAATTAATATCATGACTAATATATATATATATTATACACATATAATTATATTATCACTTGTACTTTTGTTAATGTTTAATAGTACATTATGCAACGAGCCTATAATGATAATAATTAAGACGCGAGTATGTTTATGAAACGAGCGCAAGCGAGTTTCATAATTTTCATACGAGCGTCTTAATTACCATTATACGCAAGTTTCATACGACTTTTTATGCTCGACCATATTTCTAACTTGAAATTATTCATAAGTATTCATGTTATTCTTATCTGACCGGGAGCGGAACTGACCTTGTGCAATATTTCGTAAATTGTGAGATGTGCGCAGACGGGAAAGTATTGATTTTTTCCGAGGAACAAATGTCATTGACCTTGATATAATCTAGAGAGTAAAATAAACATTAATCTTGATATAACCTTGAAACTGATTTAGACATCGAAAAACGAGATGACAAATTGAATTTATTTGAATATTATTTACAATTAACCCTAATAATTATAGTAACAAAACATAACCTTCTGCGACAGTATTGGATTTCCAGCCTCCGTGAGGTTTCGCAAGTTGTCTTTCGATTGCATATCCGAGAATAATCGATACTTGCGCTTTCATATTGCTACAATGGTGTTTTCTGATTGGTGGAACACCTGAATTTAATGAATAGGTGTACTTTAATGAGGTCCATTAAAGGGCTGCTACCAGGTGTACAATTACTACATTTCGGCATGGTCGAGCATAAAGTAATATTATAATGCTCTCCACATCTACACACCCTCGCTACTTCTTGTAAGATGGCTCGTCCGGATACAAATTTTAAATTGTTGTTGAAATTGTTGTTTGTGTATGTTCCCCATTCTTCAGAATGTAGGCCTAGGTACGTGTATGTGTGTATGCATGTCTATATATATATATAGTTTAATGCGATGCTGTTTTACTCCACAACGCACTCCATGGTACATGATAATTAGGGACCGTATTCTGTCCCAAAGCGTGCGGAGATAAAGTTATATTTGGCGCGTGCCACAGGTACTATCACGTAACACTTGCATCTTTTTTCTGCTGCAGTTGACGTTCTATTCATGATTCAAAACCAGAGCTTGAAGACTGTTGAAAATGTATTATAGAGATTAAGATTCATACTACGATGATCTTTCCTACAATTTAAATTATTTGTTTATTTATTTCATTTATTTTTGCTGGTACTGGCACAGTTAAGGTCATAAGACCTTCTCTCTCCACTCGATTAGTATAAAAATACATAGCAGTATAAGTAGCAATATAGAAAACAATGGAACAATAATAATAATAATAATAATAATAATAATAATAATAATAATAATAATAATAATAATGATAATAATAATAATAATAATAATAATAATAATAATAATAATAATAATAATAATAAGCACGTACCGCACTTAAAATTAAATTCCAAGCGAAGTATGGTTAATTTCTGGACCGCATCACAAATGAAAAGAGAATACAGTGAACTGTACAATGGTGCTTTACTTACTTACTTACTTACATAATTACAAATGGCTTCTAAGGAACCCGAAGGTTCATTGCCGCCCTCACATAAGCCCGCTATCCGTCCCTATCCTCTGCAAGATTAATCCAGTCTCTATCATCATATCCCACCTCCCTCAAATCTATTTTAATATTATCCTCCCATCTACGTCTCGGCTTCCCCAAAGGTCTTTTTCCCTCCGGCCTCCCAACTAACACTCTATATGCATTTCTGGATTCGCCCATACGTGCTACATGTCCTGCCCATCTCAAACGTCTGGATTTAATGTTCCTAATTATGTCAGGTGAAGAATACAATGCGTGCAGTTGTGCGTTGTGCAACTTTCTCCATTCTCCTGTAACTTCATCCCGCTTAGCCCCAAATATTTTCCTAAGCACCTTATTCTCAAACACCCTTAACCTATTTTCCTCTCTCAGAGTGAGAGTCCAAGTTTCACAACCATACAGAACAACCGGTAATATAACTGTTTTATAAATTCTAACTTTCAGATTTTTTGACAGCAGACTAGATGATAAAAGTTTCTCAACCGAATAATAACACGCATTTCCCATATTTATTCTGCGTTTACTTTCCTCCCGAGTGTCATTTATATTTGTTACTGTTGCTCCAAGATATTTGAATTTTTCCACCTCTTCGAAAGATAAATCTCCTATTTTTATATTTCCATTTCGTACAATATTCTGGTCACGAGACATAATCATATACTTTGTCTTTTCGGCATTTACTTCCAATCCGATCGCTTTACTTGCTTCAAGTAAAATTTCCGTGTTTTCCCTAATCGTTTGTGGATTTTCTCCTAACATATTCACGTCATCCGCATAGACAGGAAGCTGATGTAACCCGTTCAATTCCAAACCCTGCCTGTTATCCTGAACTTTCCTAATGGCATATTGTAAAGCGAAGTTAAAAATAAAGATGATAGTGCATCTCCCTGCTTTAGCCCGCAGTGAATTGGAAAAGCATTAGATAGAAACGGACCTATACGGACTTTGCTGTATGTTTCACTGAGACACATTTTAATTAACCGAACTAGTTTCTTGGGAATACCAAATTCAATAAGAATATCATATAATACTTCCCTCTTAACCGAGTCATATGCCTTTTTGAAATCTATGAATAACTGATGTACTGTACCCTTATACTCCCATTTTTTCTCCATTATCTGTCGAATACAAAAAATCTGATCAATAGTCGATCTATTACGCCTAAAACCACACTGATGATCCCCAAGAATTTCATCTACGTACGGAGCTAATCTTCTCAGAAGAATATTGGACAAAATTTTGTACGACGTCAACAAAAGTGATATTCCTCGAAAGTTACCACAGTTGGTTTTGTCCCCCTTTTTAAAAATAGGTACAATTATGGACTCCTTCCATTGTTCTGGTACAATTTCCTTTTCCCAAATAGCAACTACTAGTTTATAAATTTCGCTATATAATGCACTTCCACCCTCTTGTATTAATTCTGCTGGAATTTGATCGATACCTGGAGACTTGTACTTTTTCAGATTTTCTATCGCAATTTCGACTTCTGAAAGCGTGGGTTCGGGTATAAATGGCTCAGCAGTTTGTATTTCAATTTCGTCCCGATCTTTTGTATTTGGCCTATGTACATTTAGTAATTGCGCAAAATAGTTTTTCCATCTGTTTAGGACTGATGGAGAGTCTGCAAGCAAGTCACCATTCTCATCCTTGACCACGTTTACCCTTGGCTGATATCGGTCTTAAATCCCTTTATACCCTTATATAAATCTCGAATGTTTTTATTCTTACTATTTGTTTCTACCTCATTCAGTTTATCCTTTAAGTAACCTCTCTTTTTATTCCTAAGTGTACGACTTGCTTCCCGTCTTTGATTGAAATAATTATCTCTCTTCTCCTCAACTGGATCCTGTAAGAATTTCAATTTTGCCTGTTTCCTTCTTTCTACTGCAATGCAACAATCTTCATCAAACCACGGTTTCTTTTTCTTAGTTTCATAATTACCTATGCTCTGCTCAGCTGCAATTTTGATACTATCTCTGATATTTTTCCACGCGCTGTACAATGGTGCTTTAGAGATTATAATTCAGTTTGTTTCTACGTGTCAGTGTGAGAAAGGGTGTTCATCACTAACTCTAATAAAAACAAAGTAGGCTACCGAAATCGACTCGATGTATGTGACAATCTCCGACTTAAGCTTACCAGCATACGTCCAAATATAGAACTGTGCAAGAATCGGCAGGCTCATCCATCTCATTAATATTAGTTAATAAGTTAAATATTATCCAAACTCTAATAGTCTTGAATTATTAAAGCAACAAAAATGAATTTTCTTCTATTAACATTAGCTTAATTAGTTTATTTATTTTTTTTTAATTTTATAGGTTATTTTACGACGCTTTATCAACATCTTAGGTTATTTAGCTTCTGAATGAGATGAAGGTGATAATGCCGGTGAAATGAGTCCGGGGTCCAGCATCGAAAGTTACTCAGCATTTGCTCATATTGGGTTGAGGGAAAACCCCTGAGAAAACCTCAACCAGGTAACTTGCCCCGACCGGGAATCGAACCCGGGCCCCCTTGTTTCGCTGCCAGACGCGCTGACCGTTACTCCACAGGTGTGTACGCTTAATTAGTTAATACTAATATAAAATTAATTTAAATTAATTAATTCTATTTTAAAATATAAGTATATTGATATTAAAATATAGTCTACTACAAAAATGATAAATTTGTTTTCGAAGGGAACAAGAGTAAGGTGGTCCGCGGAACTGTTCTGACTTAAAAAAGTGGTCCCCACTTCAAAAAAAGTTTGAGAAACGCTGATCTAACACGTTACATGTCAAACATTCCTATTTTATTTTATTCCGAAATAACACGTACGCAAATTCCTATACAACCGAGCACTAACACCGAAAGACATATACACAGACATAGAATCTTCTTTAAACCGAAGCACTGCATTTTAAAGGTTGTATTTTTGGGGGCGTATTAAGATGTATCATTTGTTAGCTCAGCTTGGTTACACCTACAATTTGACAGTGGTATTTTCTTACTTGCCAATAGCAAATCACAACCAATTCCGAGCTGAACGAAGACACCCTCTGGACACTTCTTACGTATCATGTTTGGCTCCTTCTCTCTACATGTCTAGTAATTTATTCTGGCCATGGTTGTAAATAATGCCTGTGTTTTGTGTGGCAGTGGACAATTACTCTACTCAGAAATATACTGTATATATTATAATTAATACAACTCTAAACAGGCCCTCAACTTGGCGGTAATCCAAAAAATGGGGCAGCAACGGACATACACGAGTCCTGAATTAGTAAGGCTCTTATAAAAATTGTGTTGTGCGTTGATGTTAATTTTAAAATTATGAGGGGTTTCAATTACGTAAGTACAGGACCAAATTTTACAGCATGCGCTGCTGAAGGACTGCATATGGGCTATTGCATTTCAAATCGACGGAAATATAGAGAAAATTGACCTTGCAATTTTTAAATACAATGAAACTTTTTCTGTCCATTGACAACTGTGATACTATGCTTTGTGCAAAGTTTGAGGCATCAGAACTTCACAGTGTTTAAATTAAAAATATTTAAATTCATCGTATTTTCATAAAATTAGCAACTTTAAACTGTTGTGGCTCCGAAACCCTTTCACCTAATGATCAAAATCATTGTTTATTTTGATGCTGAGAAATTAAAGTTTATATTGACATGTAAACAGTTTTTCTTACTTTTATGGAAATGGAGAAATTTAGATTTTTTCTTCATTAAGACGCCCTTGACCACGAAAAAATATTTTTAAAAATATATGGTTCGATTCCGCATTGAAAGTATAAATAAACACACATTTTTTACTGGTGCAACGTTGATGAGAAAGTATTCAAATATCAAGTAAAGAAAATAAATAGTACGCGCGTGAAGTAACCAGCTGACTGTGAGACCGGAGCTAGACGAGACAAGCTAGGCCAGGAGACAAACACATGATGTTTCGTCTAGTAGCGCATAGCTGGGCTAGTTTTATCACAAGTTTTCATAAACACAGGAGTAAAATGACGCCCATCGCTCGCTTATCCTCAGCTCTCGGCCAGTGCATGCTGTACTGCGCCGTTCAAGTCTAGGCGTGAAAATAATTTATTTAATACCCTCGAAACTTATTGCCGAGCTACTAAGCAAACAAGGCCGAATATCTCTTAATAATGCAAGGTTTTTTTCTCATTATTTTTTACATTTTTACAAATTGCCAAAAAGCCTAAAAGTAAGTAAAATCAGATTATCTGTCTCTCTGTATACAAAAAAAAAGTATTACTTCTTAACATAACCTACCAAATGTCAGCTTTAAAATGAGCTCCCGTTCAATGTTCTGCAGTAAATGGTTCCAGAGTTCTGAGCGCTGAAAGAGGTTTGTTTTTATAAAATACGCTAAATTTGTTGCTCAACAGTACGGAAACGTTTGACTTTCGATAGTTTATTTTTGAAAATGCACTGTCCTCAGAACCTTGTATAATTTGGAAAAAAATAGAGTATAAAAAATGCGAGGTTTTTTACTGAGCGATTTCATATGGAATGGCCCATATGTCGGTTATGGTTTAGATTAATATCTGACGTCGCGCGTCGTGCTGAAAATCATATTACAGAACACCTACAGTATGAAGTATGTATGCAGTAAGGAAGACTAAACTGTCCTAAAGAGCAAGAGATAAAAGAAAAACAAAAACATAGTCATTAAGTTCATTACACTACTGATGTATCAACTATAGACTAATTAATTTAGTTCGCTACAAATTCAGCTCACCTGCGTTTGATTCTCGCTAAAAGGTAGAGATTTCTTCTTTCCTATTTCTCTTTATCTATCCTAAGGGAGCGATGACCTTATTCCACATCGGAAAAACCTCGGGAAAAACTCAACAAGGTAATCGGCCCAAGAGGGAATTGAACCCAGCCGAGAGCAGCTCCTGACAGACAGACTTTAAATTTGTATTGAATCTATAATCGTTCCAGTAACACGACACAGTAACAGTACACAAAATCATGTAGGATTGAAGACTCTATGAAACCTTAAAGCTGAGCGGATACCAATTCTGTGTCTCCACTGTAAAATACGTCATTTCTTGCAGTTTTTCAGAAGCAAGCATTTTTAGATATTTATTTTCTTTAATCGCTAACATAATACGCAGTCATATTGCATTCGTACTTTTTTATGCCCATTGCGATTTTTCTTTCTAATTTATTTTTTTTACTCCCCTCTTTTTGCATTTTTGAATTTGTGTTTTTTGTACTTTCATTTGTAATTTTTTTTCTATTTCTTATTTACGTCTTCTCTACCAGATTAGATTAGTAGTAGTAGTAGTAGTAGTAGTAGTAGTAGTAGTAGTAGTAGTAGTAGTAGTAGTAGTAGTAATAATAATAATAATAATAATAATAATAATAATAATAATAATAATAATAATAATAATAATAATAATTATGTTTGAATCAAGATAATCTTGCTTCATAACAATGGGTTAGAGGGAAAAATAATATAAATATGCATGTCGTCTTTTGCCGCAATGAAAATATCATCAGAATGCACAACATATCGCAAAATTTCATTTTGCCAAAAACTAACATCACCTTTTGCTTTTCAACTACAGAATTTAACCGAACTTAAATTTCAATTGCCCTTTCTTTCTTCCTTGTCTTCTAATTGTTCGAAGGATGAAAGTATTGCGAAACTGCAAAAAATCAATTCGAGATTTATATGGAAGTACATTAATAATAATAATAATAATAATAATAATAATAATAATAATAATAATAATAATAATAATAATAATAATAACGTTTGAATCAAGATAATCATGCTTCATAACAATGGGTTAGAGGAAAAAATAATATAAATATGCATGTCGTCTTTTGCCGCAATGAAAATATCATCAGAATGCACAACATATCGCAAAATTTCATTTTGCCAAAAGCTAACATCACCTTTTGCTTTTCAACTACAGAATTTAACCGAACTTAAATTTCAATTGCCCTTTCTTTCTTCCTTATCTTCTAACTGTTCGAAGGATGAAAGTATTGCGAAACTGCAAAAGATAATAATAATAATAGTAATAATAAGGGCAGTTCTTTCACTGCAAACCCAGAATTCTTCAGTCTTTACTATTTCCTGCCTTCCTGTTAGTCTCTGCACATGATCCATATAGGTCTACATATATATCTTAATGTCTTTATCATCAAATATCTTCTGCTCCGAACTCTTCTCCCGTTCACCATTCCTTGCAGTATTCCTTCAGTATTCAGTAGGCAGTTTTTCTCAGTTTATTATTATTATTATTATTATTATTATTATTATTATGATAGTGTACAAAAATTCTAGTACGCCACTTAAAGAGAGTGATCTCGTGCTCAGGGGAGAAAATAAACCTTTATTTACCAAAGTGCTGAAGTTTCTTTTTCCTGCAAGCATTTTTCAGCTCCTTATAATAAGCTCAAGAGGACAGCAATAGATACAGCCAATTATACTAGAACTGCGTTCCGCCACTGTAGTTCCCTGGTGCCGTCTTGTATAAAACGGACGTGGAAAGAAGGGAGTGAAGCTATCGCTGCTGCTAAAGACGAGGGGTGAATAAACTAAGCTTACTTAAAGGCCGGTTCACAATAAACCGGAAACGAGAATCGGAACGAAAACGAAAACCGTAAATTTGTTAAAATGTATACATTTAAATGTGAGCATTCACAATTAACGAAAAGCTTGCCGGAGCCCGGGATCGGGAACGGAGAGTTGGCCAAGTTTCAACTTTGGCGTTCACGTTTCCGATCACAGCCCACTAGATTCATTCTATTGCCATCTAAAAGCTATTTTGTAGCAAAAACACCGTGACATAACTTATGCATTATTTTGTTCTGTGCTGTGCATCATGGAGCAAGTTTTATTTGATGAGATACTAATATTGAGTGTTAAGGAAAATCCTCACGTTTACGATAAGCGGCGCGCCTTGTATAAAGATGAGAAAATGAAGGAGAATACGTGGCTTTCAATAGCTGCATCTTTGAACACCGATTGTAAGTGAATTGTATTTTATTACTGTATTGGTTGTATTACACACTACATATTCATGCTTCAAGTCAATAACTACTGTTGTGTTCATTTTTGTTCTGTTACAAATGTTTCTTCTCTAATTATTTTACGTTATGGTAGACTTAATAGTAATATACGTTACAAGAGCGGTATGTTGACGTTTTCATGTTCGAGGAAAAGACTGAAAAAGCGAAACGTAGTTGAGCTTTTTTAATTTCCGAGAACATGAAAACAAACATACCGCTCGTGTATCGTACATTATTTTGTGCGAAGATCGTTTATTACATACCTGAAAGACGAATTTATAATTAGTTGCAATGAAATCTCCATGTTGGTTTCTGTTTAATGACGGCAACTTCGGAAAACCAAAATATCTTTCTTCAACATTGTTGCTATAAAATGTTTTCTGTGTTTACTATACTCCAGCAGGCCGTGATATACGTCTGTCTTCCCCCCCCCCAATCTATAAATGCGAACTTAAAACAAACGGTAAGGTTATGTAATGATTTATTTTCCATTTTAATATTTTAACAATATTATTTATATAACATATTGCAGTAATAACATCGGCATCTGGAATCTTGTTGATTTTTTCACGGCTTCCTTAATGTTTACTTGTATCAGGAATGCAATAAGTTTCGTGGAGTAGTAGACTTTACTTAATTTTTGCAAATATTTAAAAACAATAATTAACATTGCAATTTAGGTGAAATTGCAGTGGTAAGTTTCCAATTTATAATTATTACTATATTGAACGTCTCTAAAAATAATATGTTAAAAGCCTAAAGCAGTAAAATAAATGTCGCGCTTAAGCGGTAAGAAGAGGGAAATTATGTGTGTTACGTTGGGAATACTGAATGTGGTATTTCACACTTACCGCGTATTGGTTCTGTGCGGAAAACAAGCAAATACGCACGATCTCGCACAAAATATGTTGTGATAATAAAGATGCATGAGCATATCTATAGTACCGTACCTAATGAAATGTTTCAGTTGAAATTTCAAAGTTGGTTAACCTGTGTATATGTTGGCTGCCTTGTACTCATGAGAGATTGCCATTGGTCAATTATATACAAATAACATAAAAATGCGTAATATCGACTTTACATATCGTTATTGAGATGCATATCGATATGCATAGTCGTCTACATTCTCGGTTTATTGTAAATCAAAAAATTTCATATTCACGTCCTCTGCTTCTCGTTTTCATTCTGGTTCTCGTTCCCGGTTTATTGTGAATCAGCCTTTACTCTCATCCCTTCCCCATCCCTGGTCTAGCTAAACAAGTAGCAGTAATCTGCACGCGTCAGAACTTACACTGAAGACAATACAAGACATTATATTTCTAGGGAGGGGGCTAGGCATGATTCAAAGCCCTATCTGGTTTTCGTTCCTCAGATCCAACTTCGTTCAAATTATACGACTTTTTTTTTTTTTTTGAAACAACTGCATAATGTGTAGCGGTGCTCGAGATGATTGTGGGTATGCGTAGGTTTCAATAGCATACATTTGGCATTTCGGAATACGACCTTGACGAAATTGGGTCTCGCGTCCTCGGTTATTGTACGCATTTTCTCTTTGTAAAGCTCGTGCTCTAATATTTCGATTGCAACAGACGGATCTCGATTAGTAGTTTCTATTTCATTACACTCCGCCCATGGCTTTCCACCCCACCCCTCTCATTATATTTCCCGATTCGTAAGCCAATCCTATGTCTGCTAATGTTATGCGATTGTGAGCATGACAAAAAAAAGATCGCGAACAGGCAATAGCAAGCCATTTGTTGATCACGATCGTGTAACGGTTAATGCTCTCTTCTTCCGTCTGAGAATCTTAACCGAGATATTTCCGTTCAATATTCTAAGCTGATTATTGCCATGTTTATTTAATAATAATAATAATAATAATAATAATAATAATAATAATAATAATAATAATAATAATAATAATAATAATAATACTTACTGGCTTTTAAAGAACCCGGAGGTTCATTGCCGCCATTGGTCCCTATCCTGATCAAGATTAATCCATTCTCTATCATCACATCCCACCTCCCTCAAATCCATTTTAATATTATCTTCCCACCTACGTCTCGGCCTCCCTAAAGGTCTTTTTCCCTCCGGTCTCCCAACTAACACTCTATATGCATTTCTGGATTCGCCCATACGTGCTACATGCCCTGCCCATCTCAAACGTCTGGATTTAATGTTCCTAATTATGTCAGGTGAAGAATACAATGCGTGCAGTTCTGTGATGTGTAACTTCCTCCATTCTCCTGTAATTTCATCCCTCTCAGCCCAAATATTTTCCTAAGCATCTTATTCTCAAACACCCTTAATCTCTGTTCCTCTCTCAAATTGAGAGCCCAAATTTCACAACCATACAGGACAACCGGTAATATAACTGTTTTATAAATTCTAACTTTCACATTTTTCGACAGCAGACTGGATGATAAAAGTTTCTCAACCGTATAGCAACAAGTATTTCCCATATTTGTTCTATGTCTAATTTTCTCCCGAGTATCATTTATATTTGTTACTGTTGCTCCCAGATATTTGAACTTCTCCACCTCTTCAAAAGATAAATTTCAAATTTTTATATTTCCATTTCGTACAATATTCTCGTCACGAGACATAATCATATACTTTGTCTTGTCAGGGATTTACTTCCAAACCTATCTCTTTCCTTGCTTCCAGTAAAATTCCCGTGTTTTCCCTAATCGTTTACGGAATAATAATAATAATAATGATAATAATAATAATAATAGTAATAATAATAATAATGATAATAATAATTTCTCTTACACTCAACCAGAGGACGAAAAAGAAATACATAATAATAAACTGTATCTCTATTCATTAGATGCATAAACGAAAACGTACATAATACAACAAAAAACATTTACAAAATTTAAACTGCGATAAAAATGTTTACGTTATACAATAGAGCAAAATTTCCAAGTCAAGCGGAAACAAAGTTAAGGGAGAAGTAGAACGTAGCTTTGTGTTGCTATTGTGTTCAGCTGCTCTGATTGATCGAGCTACAGACACAACAGTTTTCACTTTTCCTAATATATAGTTCGTTTCCATAACGTTTTATTCAGGTCGCTGTATGAAAACTTTTATATTTCTGTATTAGGATATTCCTGCTCATTTAAGGGAGGCAATTTTTCATTGTTCTAATAATAACTATTAAATTATGGTGATTAGAGATGCATCTAAAGTTAAAAAAAAATTGGAAGGAGAAAAGAGATGTATTAAGTGTGACGAAAGAAGGTAGGCCTATTTCATTTTCATGAATATTTGGGTCTAAGAGGGATGAAGTTACAGGAGAATGGAGACAGTTACACAACACAGAACTGCACGCATAGCATTCTTCAACTAAGAATTAGGAACATTCAATCCAGACGTTTGAGATGGGTAGGGCATGTAGTGAATCAAGAAATGCATATAGTATGTTAGTTGGGAGGCCGGAGGAAAAAAGACGTTTGGGGACACCGAGACGTAGATGGAATGATATTAAAATCGATTTGAGGGAGGTGGGATATGATGAAAGAGATTGGATTAATCTTGTTCAGGATAGGGACCGATGGCGGGCTTATGTGAGGGCGGCAATGAACCTCCGGGTTCTCTAAAAGCCGTAAGTAAGTGTATATTTGTTACTGTTGCTCAAAGGTATTTTAATTTTTTCACCTCTTCAAAGGATTTATTTCCAATTTTTATACCAGATACGGAGGGTAGCTGCGAATATAATGAAGAAACAGTCGCGGACAGCCGATAAGGGCTGGTCCTCCAGCTTGGGGATTGGGCGAAGGGCTAGCAACCCATCCACCATAAAAAAACAGCTTATTACGAAACCTTATAATAAGCCTCGGAATGGGACCGATTCTCTGGCACGACCAAAGCAGAGCTGTAATTCTGTATGGTTGTGAAATTTGCACTCTCACTTTGAGAGAGGAACAGAGATTAAGAATGTTTGAGAATAAGGTTCTTAGAAAAATATTTGGGGCTAAAAGGGATGAAGTTACAGGAGAATGGAGAAAGTTACACAACGCAAAACTGCATGCATTGTATTCTTCACCTGACATGATTAGGAACATTAAATCCAGACGTTCGAGATGGGCAGGGCATGTAGCATGTATGGGCGAATCCAGAAATGCATATAGAGTGTTAGTTGGGAGGCCGGAGGGAAAAAGACCTTTGGGGAGGCCGAGACGTAGATGGGAGGGTAATATTAAAATGGATTTGAGGGAGGTGGAATATGATGATAGAGACTGGATTAATCTCCCACAGGATAGGGACCGATGGCGGGCTTATGTGAGGGCGGCAATGAACCTACGGGTTCCTTAAAAGCCATTTGTAAGTAAGTATATTTCCATTTCTTACTGTGTTCTGGTCACGAGACATAGGCATAATAATAATAATATTTTATTGCCACAACAAAGATACATATTTCTTTTTTATATAAAACGCACTAGCACCGTCATAAAGAGTAAGTTACATACTCGTGCTCAGGCTGCATTCCACATAATGTTAAGACATTTTATTGAATAACAGAGTAAAAAGTAAAAAAAAAAAAAAAGGAAAAAGAAGAAAAAGCACAGATATCACAATAATTGAACTTTAAATTTTCTCTCGAAGCAATAATTTTTAATTAATTTTTTGAAATCATATACTTTGTTTTTTCGGGATTTACTTACTTCCAAACTTTTTCTTACGAGTACAAAATTGTAATGCCTTGTATCGTGCACATTTTACGTAGGTGACACTGGGTTTCGTACCTCCACCACCCAACTGTACACTTTTATGTTTTTTAGGTTAAGATATATTATATAATGTGTTTTATTGTGCCATTTCCATTTTAATATGTGTGTTCTTTTAGAGAGGAGTTGGATGTAATCATAGATGAGGGGGGGAACCTACAAAGGAGGACTTGTTTTGGGTACAAAACACGTACGGTCAGAAGACCCGTGCATTGGATTTTAGACAAAATTATGATAATATAAAATTTGTATGTATAATATTACTCAATAAATCCATCTATCTACTCAGTGAAAATATTTCTGTGTTCTTCATTAACATCGGATTAGGTTATTTTATGTTTTATTATTATTGTGTTAAATTGTATATTGTGTTAAATTGTATTACGTATTCCTATTGTATTGTATATATATATAACTGTATTGTATATTATATAATTGTATTGTGTGTTGTAATTTTATTGTGTATTGTTTATATTGTGTATACCACTGCCACCGGGTGCTTGCCCACTTGCAGTGTAAATAAATATATACATACATTATATCATCAATTCAGTCTTGCTTATATTGTAACATTAATATTTCATAAAATGTCATTAAGTATACTGATAAATGATAACTTTCCTGATTTCTGTAATTCTTCTTTCCATGTCAAAATCTTATCTTCAGTTGATGCCTGACCTCATCTTACCAAAGCGCCAATAACGGATTGTAGTTTGCAGCTACTGTGGGCACTATGATGAAATCACACACTTCCCAGACCTAATTCTCCCAAGGTTGTAGCACCCGTGATCAAGCAAGTCATATATTATAAATATCTTGTTAAGTAATTACATTGTATAGCTCAGCCCCGGGCGCTTCTCAGTTGCATGAGGGTTCTTAGTGAGTTTGTTGGGTACGTCCTTAAACCTGGGATCTACATGTCCAAAACATGTCTAGTAATAAAGGTGTAAGAATAAAAGCACTAGGATTACAATTCTCCCTCTGGGAGTTTATTATATCACACAACTACAGACGCTTGTGCTTTTGCTAAAACGTGTAATTGGATTAAAGTTTTGCGAACGTTCTATCTTACAACATCACGGTTGTAACAAGGACTCTTCGTACTCCAGTCAACTTCATTTCATTACGAAGCATACTAAGTAATAACTAGGGACCGGATTTTTATGTAATATCAAGGTGTGAAATATGTACATATTTATGTAAGAAAAGTAAGCTGAATATGTACCAAAATATGTAAAATTATGAAAATATTTAATATCAATATCTGGCAGGTATAGGATAGGTAAGACTCTCCAGTTCTGATTTCTTAGAGCACCTGACTTTTTTACCGCATACTTGACACATTGCAATTTTTTCATCTGTAGTGAAACCTTCGTTCATCGCAATCCATGATTTTATTGTTGTCGTTAGGATTGAAGATACAGGGGCCATTTTAGTTAGTTAAAAGCAGTAGATAAACTCACTTGCACTTTATACTGTAAGTACTAAAACTAGAGAACTGAGTGAAATGAATGACACAACAGTACTGCAAGCACTGTTTCGCTTTACTGGATTAGGAGAAAATAAGAGGAGATGTGAGACCCATGCATTTTAGCTGTTCCCTGTAAGGTACAAAGTACCTACTAAAACCTCAAACTATAGGCATTTATAAACTATTGTTTGCCTGAAACTAAGGACATTATGTTTCGTGCCGAAATATATATTTTCTTGGGTAGGTAAAAAGCCTTTTTAAATCTGTGTATTTCAAATTGTAAACTTCTCTAACAGAAGTTTTTTTTTTTCCCCTTTTAGAGAAGTAAAAATGAATAAACCCCTAAATATGTAGATTTATGTAATACCAAGCCATAATATGTAATGTGGGTTAAATGTGTAAAAATATGTAGTATCAAATTTTAATACATTAATGGTAATTACAAGATTCGCAAAGATTTGTTATTTATATACGGTTAGGTTGAAAGGAATATAATATGTAATTACATAAAAATCCGGTCCCTAGCTTATAACACGTGACACAAGACTTCCATTGGCATTATTTACACCTGAACACCTAGCAGCTTAGCGTTGTGGCTTTGTAATTGGCAAGTCTGGAATTCAATCATCGCCGCCTGCAACACGGATTTCCATTCACTCTCCGCATAGAGCTTTAAAATCCAAGTTCAACTGTGGATCGAAAGCTACTTCCCGATGAAATAAATAATTTTATTAATTATAAATGTGAAAAGTTTGAAATGGGAAAGTGAAGTTCCAATCTATATGTCAAACAATTAATAAAGGCCTATTTAATTATTTATTTTCCAATGACAGGTACTGAAATTTACACCTTTGACCTAAACACAATTTCAATAGAAATAAATAAAAAATAAGATATAGAATGCAAAAGGGGAAAAAAATGCTCTTCATTGTCTCATTAAATTCCTCGCCTCCCAGTATCGGTGACTCTCTTTTACTTTGGTTAAGGTTGGACAGCGAAGTAGGTGGTCCCTGTTCATATCTTCTTTTAGATCGCACAAGGTACATTTTGGGTATGGTAGTAAGCCGAAATTATGGAGGTGCTGAGCTAGGGAGTCATGTCCAGTGCAGAAGCGGAACTTTTCTCCGGCGCCGGGGATCGAACCCGGGTCCTTTGGTTCTACGTACCAAGCGCTCAGACCACTGAGCTACGACGAATTCAACCCCCAGCACATTAATAAATCTATAATATTCTCACAGCTGCAGTGCATATGTTTGTACAGATTACTGTGCACTTAACTGCGGAATCCCGGCCAAACAAGTCACTCAATAGAGTGCGCTCCTAATATAATGGCAGTTGACATTGCACATATACGTCAACATATATGCCTAACCCATTTGGTTCTTGCGTACATTACTTTTAACACTTGAATATAAGTAATTGATTAACTAGCGAACTTACTCGTGTTAATTATGTAAGTTTGTGCGGCTTACAGCTGTTTCGGTGCTTAACACACCATCCTCAGAGCCTACTAGATCTCGGCGTCATCTCGAACTTCTCTGCCTGTTCGTGTGGGTGTGTTTGATTGTTGAAAAGTGTTGAATAGTGGAGTCAAATAGTGTGTGTGTACTGAAATTGATCTGTGTGTTGAGAATTTGCTCGGGGTGTGTTTTAGTGTGTTTGTATATTTCGTATTGTTCTAGTGTGTTGAGTTTTTGGTTCTTGGGTTGTATGTGTAGGATTTCCATGTCTGCATTTATGTTATTGTATGTATAGTTAGCATTGGTTATGTAATCGGCGCATGTGGATGTATTGTGTCCTCTGGTTATGGCTTTAATGTGTTCTTTGTAGCGTGTTTGGAATGATCTGCCTGTCTGTCCAATGTAGAACTTGTCGCACACCCCGAACAAATTCTCAACACACAGATCAATTTCAGTACACACACACTATTTGACTCCACTATTCAACACTTTTCAACAATCAAACGCACCCACATAACAGGCAGAGAAGTTCGAGATGACCCCGAGATCTAGTAGGCTCTGAGGATGGTGTGTTAAGCACCGAAACAACTGTAAGCCGCACAAACTTACATAATTAACACGAGTAAGTCCGCTAGTTAATCAATTACATATATGCCTTACTTGGAGTCAGGCCACAAAGGGAAACATTGAAGGAGGGGGGTTCGGTCCGGTGCTGGGGATTGAATTCGACGTAGCTCAGTGGTCAGAGCGCTTGGTACGTAGAACTAAAGGACCCGGGTTCGATCCCTGGCGCCGGAGCGAAGTTTTCTCCTCAAATATTAAAATCCAAAATGTTTTCATTAACGATTTTTACATTACATGTTTCCAGAATGACAAGTCTGTTTAACGTTATGCGCAGACTTCGAGACTTTGGACCCGATACAATAAGTTTACTGTGCATGTACAATAGGTTGTTGACTCGCTGCAGGTAGTGAAAGGTAGAGATGTGTTGAGGTAACAACGTTGCTGTTTAGAGTAGAGTACGGTAGTATGGGGGAACACACATATGTGCATTCTGAAAGTAAATATACATTACACAATGACAATGTCAAAAGAACGTGAAAAGCATTTATTCTCCTTTATTATAAACATTTGTGTTTAATTATAGACAGTGTTAATGGTAGAAATAAACATGTAGCAGTTTTAATTTCTTTATTTATCCTATTGGTCGTCTTTAGGAAGTCCAGTTACAGTACCGAATTGCAATGTACTAAAAGACATATTTTCAGTGTCTCAAACATAAATCTTTTTCGGTTATCTGCCAAACACAGTTTGTATTGTGAAAAGCTGCGCTCTACGTCGCATGACGTGATAGGAGCAAAACGAAAAAACCTAACATCATTGCAGTCTCTAAGAGACAGTCCTTTATTCTCGGGTGACTCTATGTCCACTAATTTGCAGTTTATGTTATGTAAAGTTCCATATCCGTTATTTTTACATAAAATTGATTTCCACTTCTGTTTTACACGTTCAGTAACCGGTGTGCTTGGTGTCTCATTAATTCTCTGTGTTATTCCCTCAACTAATTTTAGGGCTTCCGGCATCTCTTAGTCTGACTTTTCTAACCGTGTAATAGTTTCAGACACAGTTTGAAAATAGGTTTGTATGAAAACCAAATAATTATTCGTCAGAACTTTCAAATCCGGAGCGTTTTTCTTTCTGTATTTGTTGGCATTCATTCTACAGTAACCCCACCCACTGTACGCTTTACCACTATACTCAGTACGCCGCTATGCGGATTTCCCAATGAACTGCTCTATCGGGTCCGAAGTCTCGAAGCCTGGTTATGAGACGGCACACTATTGAGAATGGAACAGCGGTATATACAGGGACATCATTTTACTTTTACTAACATTTTTAATATTAACCTGTCTGTACCTTTAGAGAACCGGAAACACTTCTTGCTCCCCCCTCCAAGACTGGAGTTCGATGATACTGGCGTAAAACACAAATCACTCTACTAGGTACAGGAAGGAAGAAAAGTAGTTCATCCATTTACGTAAACTAGGAAATATCGCGATTTTGAGTTTGATAATTTTCATTAGGTTTTTCTTTAATCAAAGTACAGTACTGTATTAAGAATAAGTGTTTTTACTCACGAAGTGAGTTATCCATGCGAACGTATTCATTATGCAGTGTATATTATACTGTCTACAGCACATTAGCGTACAATATAGAGAAAGAAGTTAAATTGAAAAATAATCATAACATGAATATTTAAACACAATTTTGAAAATGGTGGCCTTTCATTTCGATACAGGCTTCAGTTCTTTTGTGCATATTATCGCACTATAGACTATTGCATCTAATTCCAATTGCCAGTTTCGTCCTTCGTACTAGTAACTCATGTTGAAATAATTCTGTACCTACTCTACGTACTGTAAATTCAATCTTCACTTCTGCCCGACCCGAAAATATAACATTACTCAGACATGCTATCTACTGTCCGTCCAAGTGATTATGCCGCAGGATTGTAGAAAGGGAGGAACTCACGTGACAGTTAATTACTTAACGAGGCCCTTTTATTTAAGTTAAATTAAGCAGCTGTATAATATTACGTAAACGTCCAATTCCTAAGAGAAATTAATGTTTTCAGAAAAGAGCTAAGACAGCCCAGCTTTTACAGAGGGGCGAGCAGAAGCAGGTGGGGGAAATCGGGATGCGACGTAGGCAAACGGACAGTACCTGTGCGAAAATATGATTCAATATTGAAAGCTCTTTCGTCACTGGAAAACGCGAACATATTTCTGGAACGTACTATACTCAGTAACTCAGTACTGCTTACTATCTGCGGTCTTGGTTCTGTGTGGAGTTGGAACTTCCTTAGTAGAAGGGATGGGAGTGAAGTACATTAAAAAACTCAGGTACAATAAAAATTGAAGTAAAAATAAAATGATGTCCCTGTAAAACTGAAAAGGGAATCCCGTAGTGACATTTCGAACTTAAATGCAATGACAAAACCTAACATTTATGGTAAGCCACATAAAATTAATTTTGTAGGATAGGGTCCATAAACCTTCATTAGAAAATGTCACTTGATATCTGAGGTAATGAAAACGTCGGGTTAATTTAACCAGGTTTCCTGGCGAAATGAGTAGTGTGCCGTGTTCTCCGTTAAAGCCGCCCGGCATTACTGAATCATCTCGTATCACAATGCTCCTCACGGAGGTATCCAATTGTGATGTAAAGTCCCAGACGCGGGAAGACTAAGGGCTTTTGCTTATGCCGTTCTCTGAAATTGCTTTCTGTACGTGAAGTAGCGCAGTTGTATATTATTTCGCGGAGGAAAAAAATGTACTCCGGGATCGTGAGAGCAACTGGCTGGAGCAGCCTGCGCGCCAGCCTCAGACATCGAGATCAGAAGCAACTCGCGTGCGTGCTTCTGTCGGCCTATTGATTTCGTGGATGTCGTCAATAATTTTAATGGCTCGTGAAAAACAAGCACACACGAACTGGATTTACTGTTATGCACTCTACATCCGACAATTGATTATCCGAAATACTAGCACAGCGTGTACTCGACCGAGATTTATTGAGTAATATTCATCTGTTTGATAGATCTATTGGCTCAGGACAGAAATCTGCTTTACGAGTATATAGCTCAGAATAGTTCAATTTTTCGCTTGGACATTTTTATAAGGTAGGAAAAGAGAAAAAAATAGTGGATATGATAGGTTTCATAAATTATTTAATGCATATTTAAATACAGAGATATCGGAAAACAAAGACAGCTGAGCAGGTTTAGCGTGGCTAAGATTGGGGGCATGGAAGGGTAATAAAATTGTCAACGAAGAAGGGGAGCGTCTTTTCCGCTTTGCAAAGAAAAGGATTCCTATAAGCATATTTTATTACTGTGTGTCGAATTGGAACACGTGCGGAGAAAATATTTACCACCCTCGATGCTATGTCAGAATAGGAGTTCGCTTGCATGTCTTGACCTCATGGGGAATAGAGAATGGGAACAAAAGACTGGATTGTTCCTCTTGAAGGCGAGAAAGATTAGAGCTGCAGCTGTGGAAGTTTGCGACGCGAACTGAGGAAGGGATAATAGTATCCACCCAACTGTACACTTTTAGATCTATTAGGTTAGGATATATTATATAGTGTGTTTTATTGTGTCATTTCCATTTTTAATATGTGTGTTCTTTTAGAGAGTAGTTCGATGTAATCATAGGTGGGGGAGGATTTGTTTTGGGTACAAAACACGTACGGTCAGAAGACCCGTGCATTGGATTTTAGACAAAATTATGATAATTTAAAAGTTGTGTGTATAATATTAGTCAATAAATCCATCTATCTATCTACAGAGACATCATTTTACTTTTACTTCAATTTTTATTGTACCTGAGTTTTTTAATGTACTTCACTCCCACCCCTTCTACTAATGAAGTTCAACCGTCCTCCACACAGAACCAAGGCCGTATATACAGTCATAGTAGCCTTACGGTCATAGTGAACAGTACGTTTTCCAGTGACGAAAGAGCTTTCACAATTGAATCATTTTCGCACAGGTACTGTCGTCCAATTACCTACGTCGCATCCCGGTTTCCTCCACCAGCTTCTATTAGCCCTCTGTAAAGGCTAGTGGCTAGGCTGTCTTAGCTCTTTTCTGAAAACATTAATTTCTGTTAGGAATTGGACGTCTGCGTAATATTATACAACTGTTTAAAATAACTTAAATAAAAGGCCTCGTTGAGTAATTAACTGTCACGTGATTTTTCCCCTTTCTACAATCCTGAGACATAACCACTTGGTGTGGAGTAAAGGTCAGCGCGTCTGGCTGCGAAACCAGGTGGCCCGGGTTCGAATCCTGGTCGGGGTAAGTTACCTGGTTGAGGTTTTTTCCGGGGTTTTCCCTCAAATGCTGGGTAACTTTCGGTGCTGGATCCCGGACTAATTTCACCGGCATTATCGCCTTCATATCATTCAGACGCTAAATAACCTAGATGTTGATACAGCGTCGTAAAAGAACCCAATAACCACTTGGACGGACAGTAGATAGCATGTCTGAGTAATTTTATCTTTTCGGATCGGGCAGAAGTGAAGATTGAATTTACAGTACGTAAGGTACTATTTTATAGAGTAGGTACAGAATTATTTCAACATGAGTTACTAGTACGAAGGACGAAATAGGTACAATAGTACAATGGAATTAGGTACAATAGTCTATAGTGCGATAATATGCATAACAGAACTGAAGCCTGTATCGAAATGAACGGCCAACATTTTCAAAAATGTGTTTAAATATCCATATTATAATTATTTTTCAATTTAACTTCTTTCTTTATATTGTACGTTAATGTGCTGTAGACAGTATAATATACGATGCATAATGAGTACGTCCGAATGGATAGGCCTAGATCAGTTCGTGAGTAAAAACACTTATTGTTAATACTGTACTGTATTTTGATTAAAAAAAACCTAATGAAAATTATCAAACTGAAAATCGCGATATTTTCTAGTTTACGTTAATGGATGAACTACTTTTCTTCCCTCCTATACCTAATAATGTGATTTGTTTGTATTTTACGTCAGTATCATCGAATTCCAGTCGTGGAAGGGGGTAGCAAACGGTGTTTCCGGTTCTCAATCATTAATGCAAAGGTATAGCCAGGTTAATATTAGAAATGTTAGTAAAAATAAAATGATATCCCTGTATAAAGCTTTTCAACGCAGATTAAGGGGATACTCCACTAAAATCACAAATTTTTTCCCAATTTTTTTTTCAACCAAATTTTGAGAGTATGTTTACTATCTAATGGACTAATAAAATCCAAATTTTGAACTCCCAAATAATTTATGCGGACTATTACACTCTTACTACGTCATACTACTTTTGACCAATAAAACGGTACGAAAGGACGTATTTCAACCAATCATGGCTGCTTATCGCACAGTTTTATCGCGTCCCTAGCATTTGTTTAATTTTATCGCGTCCCTAGCATTTATTTCTTTGTTTGCCAACATTTGAAACTGCGCTGGTCTGGATGTCAAAAAAAAAAAAAAAAATATATATATATATATATATATATATATATAATTACAAACCACTCCAGTCGAAGCACAGCAGTTTCAAATATGACTTGCATTGGCATTCAAGAACAAGAATTAATAAAAATCACTGATCATACATATGCATCTTCTGAAATCCGATTTACAAATAAATAAAGAGCACCATTCGGAAATCCTGAATAAGTTGAATACGCCATGTGTAGGCCTAAATCAACGAGTTCCACTTCTATTACGCACACGTCCAATATAACATCAATTGAACCACCAACCACATTCAAATTTGAAAATTGTACATTCAATAATTATTCCTTTTAAAATTATTCATGTTTATTTTTTATGTCATCGTCGTTAATTAAAACTTTTCTAACACTTGTGTATATTAGTTAGGTTATGTTATAGCTTCTGCTATATGATATTATGGATAGTCACGTATCAGAGATTGTTTAATATTAAGATTTATTGAAAATCATCTGTCAAGTGACGTTGATTACTGGGATTCGGATAATTGAAGTGGAATGTTGCATTTTAATAAAAATGAAACTGAATCAACAAAGCCTTTTTGACTAGTAACATTGCCATCGTGTATAGATCGAGAACTTCTCGACGAGAAGGCATTGCTCACTACTACCATCTAGCATGCATCTAGCGTAATATTTGTAATGTTGAGATGGTACAATAATACATTTGAAGACAGTTGTGTTTTCGTAAATCAATTAATATTTTATTGTATTGGAGTACTTCGTTACTTCTAATCTTTATATACTTTCTTCTAATCGTGTAATAGTCAATTAAATCCCACTCGAGTTTTGATTTTCTCTAGATAAATCAAAACGTCTAGTGAGATTGCTGTTGATAAAAACCATTACTTTTACATACGACAAATACCGAGAACTACTGCTGGCTCACCGTGACTCTGCTATATTAACTTTTTCAAATTTTGAATTATGAAGAGAGCTATACATTACATTTGTAAAGGTTCTTGTGGTTTCAGTGGTCTAGGCCGATGCTTCATAAATTGAATTTTATCTGGTGGATTCAGTTACATATTATGACACCTTCGAAATTGTTGTATCACGTTGCACAGTGTGATATCAGATACTTATGAGTGCGGTGAGGCAACAACATAGCAGAGTATTAAGTTCGCATAAAGAGTTAACGCTCTGCGTTTATTCGTTTTTTAATACTTAACGCGTAGATTTAAAAGACATACAGCAAGAACTCTGATGCAGCAGAAAAGTGTAAGATAATTATCTCTCAAGACAATCGAAATTAACTTTGAAATAATAATAATTGATAGACGTCCCAACCAGGGTTTAATAATCGGCCTCCTAATCAATTCTAAATGAATATTTATATTTAATTTAATTTTTTCTTTAATAGAAACCCTGGTTAGGTAGGCTATCATTGAGAAATTTATTGGAAATGCAACAAACGATTTAGGCTACAAGACAAATTACATTTTATAAAGAATGATGATTAATTATCCTGATCGATGACTTCAGTGCAGTGGAGGATATAATGTCCAAGGTGCTGTCAGGAATTTTAATTTTCGGAAGACTTCTAAGGACTCCCGTGGGATTGTGCCTCTAGCCCCAATCATAATTCCTATAACGTCCCATGTCTTGATGTTATATTTGGTCCCCAAATCGCTGCAGCATGGCAGATAAATTGCCCGTTTTTCTTTGCAGACTTCTCTAGGTTGTTCGTCGCTGTTCTGAAAACGGACTGTGGGATCGAGAATGAGTCCACAATTTTTTTTTCGCTCTATAACAATGATATCTCCTCTCCGAGTTGAACCGTCAGCAGAAAGGCACCCAATTTCCTCGTACACCTCATACTTATCAGCCCGGCGAAGTTCATTGGCTGGTTTTTCATGATAGGATTAGGTCTAATGCAATAAAAACAAAACTATATTTTAAACCAGCAATTTGCTCTCTATTTAACATAAATCTTAAACGCAAAGTAGTTGAAGAATTTGATGCTCAAAAGCAAATAAATTGCATTAATGAATTAAATAATGTTTGACTAAATAATCGAAGTGATATAATGTCTATAAATGATCAATATACTCCATATCCCCAGGAGAATAAGGAACAGATTTTGCAGTTTCTTCTGCAAAGTTAAGAGAAACTGGGATTGAGTTTTCAAATGTCTACAATTTTAATCAGATTTATTTAATTCTGTATCAGACTACCAGTTTCGAAGTTAATTTTATTTTAAGTATGCAAATTAGTGATACGATCAAAATGTTCCACGGGCATTATACGTATTTACATACAGAAAGCTCATACTTTTTCATACGAACCCAGATTCACTGAAAATATTTTAACGTTGACTAATCCATTACATCTAGGCGAGTTCTGGTACAAATTTTTGAACATCACACTTTTATTTATTCATAATTTTTTTTTACATCATAATTCTTTTGGCTCCTAACTTCCAAGACACTTAACATTTCTCAACATTAGATCTTACATACAGTAATACAGGCATGTCAACTGATGCCCATAGGAGCAAGCGCGCGCTTTAGAGCCCAGGAGAGCCTGCGCGCATTACAGCGGAAAGGAAAGAGACAGACGAAAGAGGTCGTATAAGTTATGCCGCTTGGTCGAGCTATATTCAGGGATGTCCAGCACTGATTCAATAGATAGAGGGAAGAGAACTTATTAAAACTGTATCCATGTTCATTTTTAGATTTGCCTGAGAAATATAAGTGCGTTATAAGAATGTAAGTTTTAATTTTAATGCTCATTTTTCACAAGTTTGATTTTTTTATTCAAAAGAAATATTTTCTCAACTTTTCGTGTAGAAAAGTAAAATTTTCAGGTATAGGCCTATTTATTTAGTAGCCTTACAGAATGTTTTCGTAAATCTAATATACCGTATATGCGTATTACTGAAGATAGTGTATTGACAATTTTGAAAATATTCGCATGGAAATTGTTTGTAAGGAAATGAATTAACAAAGTAACTACTGTTACATCATAAGCAAAAGATACGTGCCCATGTGTTGTAAAAATGTCAGCTCTATAGCTTCAGCACATTTCGAGAAAATAATTTAATATTCTGATGATAGGAAGTTGCTCACAAACATCACCTTAAAAGCATAATGCGATAAGAGTTTTGTTATGTAATATTAGTTACACTTAAAACAGATACAGTACCTAGGTAACTTTGCTTTGTACTGTAATATTGTTTTGATTAGTTTATTGATTACTTCTGTAAGGCTAAAGATACCATCAATATAAATTCCAACTTATCATGTCATACTCAATCTCTTTCTTTGGAATATCACTTTCTTTATGAATGATGTGTTTCATCCACTTAATACAGTATAATATTATACTACTATGGAATTTAAGTGAATGTTCCTTCTTAACTCTATATTATGTTATTAAGATTTAAAACACAAGTGCAATATTAAGAAATCAGTGTTAGTACTTTCGTTTTACAGACAATATAGATAATATTAAACAGAAAGAAGTCATATAAAAATAACGACATAAAATTTGGCGTTCCGTTTGAAGTTTGTGCACCACTGTTTTCTTAATCCAACAGGTTGCTTATTCTTATACACAACCCTTCCTCTTTCCATACTTAGCGCTTGCTGTCCGCGTACGACGCCAAGGTCAGAAAAATGCGCTTGCTTTGACATCACTGCAGTATTATATATATGCATGGACACGAATTAATATTTCAATTGAATTTCGTTAAAACTGCAAGCGCATGGAGCATTTTGAACATAAAAAAATGTAGTTTCGAGAAAAAAGTAAATTTATGAAGAGATACAATATTGACATATGGAGCTGGCCTAAAGGCTATAAAAATCGCTCCTGGATCTTAAAGACGACTTAGTAAAAAAAAAACCTTTTTACTATCAACTTTCTAAGTGTCCAAGAAGTATTATAGTGCAGAAAACCGAAAATTGATTTTTTATCACTGTTTGTAAATCTTCAGTCTTAATGTCCCCTAAGAGACGTCATAAGTGATGTAACATCTCTATTTACCAAATGAAGATGGGTCTGAAAAGAAATATTACGAAGTACAACACTCTAATTTTTTGCTTTAGGATATATCAGGAAAGGATTTGAGGAAAGAAATGGAATTAAAAACTGCATAATGAAATTCAAAATTTGCACTGCAATATGATATTGAAATTCGAGTATTGAAGGAAAATAGGAGACAGAGAGGAAGGAAGGGGAAGGAGAGATGGAGAGAGGGGCAGAGGAGGAGGGGAAGGGGTGAGAGAGAGAGAGAGGTGGGGGTTTCAATCTGAAGCTGGACAACAAGATTCTTTTTCAGCGATCCAATCAGACATTCTCGGTTTTTTCAGAACTCATCCCAATCTATGATTCCAAGTATTCTTTTGAATCGTAAACGAACGACTCACACGATTCTTCACTTTGTAATCATGGGTAGAATAAAAACGTTCTACATGTCTCGCATAGATGGCAGAGCAGGCTCGGAGAGGATATTGTGCCTTTATAATGAGAGTTGGGACTTTGGATGGTCTCGTTCTGATTGGCTGGAACCAGTTTTCATGTCCTTCATTAATAAACAAAATTATGGAAGACAGTTATTGTCAATTACAATTTATAAACTCAACCTTACTATCAAGTACATTTTTTACATTAAATCCCTATTTAGCCTAACTACTACGCAAATTTCAGGTACGCAATCATTATTTTTCATAATATTTAACGAAGTAAATCCAGTATTTTGTTTGCACTTATCCGTTTCTTTTATCATAACACCATTCACCCACAACTAAGTAATTTGGTCAGAAAGTATCTGTATTCACTGGGATCTTCAGTTCCCTCAGAAAGACTGTTATCCAAGACTGAAAACTTAATCAATGAAAAACGGCATCTCAACAAAGTGGAAATGCTTATTTTAATGGCAAACTTATTCTTGAAGCAATGGCCACGTTTAAAAAAATATATAATAATGGCTAATGTTGGGACTTTAAGGACAGATTATGATATTGTGTGTTATTGGCATGTCATTCAGATTCAATTCAGTATATATTATTAAATTAATCGTTTAGTACTTGTTTAGATATAAATTTGGAAATATATTCAATTTACAATCTAACCCAGAAAAAGGCGCATACGCGTTATAACATAAGGAGACGTATGCGGTCAAAAAGACCGCGCTACTGAAAATATGTTATTAATAGGGCTGCAATAGTAATATGCGTTACAAGAGCGGTATGTTGAAGTTTTCATGTTCGAGGAAAACTTTGAAAAAGCGAAACGTAGTTGAGCTTTTTTAATTTTCGAGAATTGAAAGAAAACATACCGCTAGTGTATCGTACATTATTTTGTGCGAAGAACGTTTATTACATACCTGAAAGAGGAATTTCTAATTAGTTGCAATGAAATCTCCATCTTGCTTTCTGTTCAATGACGGCAAATTTGCAAAACGAAAATATCTATCTTCAACATTGTTGCTTTAAAAAGTTTTTTTTGTTTACTATACTCCAGCAGGCCGTGATATACGTCTGTCTTTTTTTCCCCCAGTCTATAAATGCGAACTTAAAACAAACGGCTTCCTTAATGTTACATGCATCACGAATGCAGTAACTTTAGTGGAGTTGTAGAATTTACTTAATTTTTGCAAATATTTAAAAACAATAATTAACAGTGCAATTTAGGTGAAATTGCAGTGGTAAGTTTCCAATTTATAATAATTATTACTATATTGAACGTCTCTAAAAATAATATGTTAAAAGCCTAAAGCAGTAAAATCAATATGTCACTTAAGCTGTAAGAAGAGGGAAATTGTTATGTGTGAAGGTTGGGAATACTGAATGTGGAATTTTAGACTTTCCGCGGATTGGTTTTGTACGGAAACCAAGCAAATACGCATGATCTCGCACAAAAAATATTGGTTATAGGCTACGATGCATCGTACATAGAGCTCTGTGTTTACAAAATGCTTGTGTACACACTCGACAAATGGGGACCTGCCTGGTCAAAGGATCGGCATGGTACAGGGTCACCGCTGTAACATCACAAGACAAGGGACGAATTCCCAGTCGCATGTCAGAAGACACATTTCTTTCATTTCCTACGCCGGGAATGGAACTCGGAACACTTGGTTGGGAAGCACATGTACTATCCACATAACCGCAATGGTGGACAGCAATTTATTTATGAAACAAAGTGTGTAAAGATTAACTTCAATTTATATTTCGAATAATGGTTAATATTGCTCAAATAAATTAAAATAATGATATATACTGTGAGTCCAATAGTGTATCATTATATGGATTTAGGCAAAGGATTTTAAGAGCAATAAGTGCCACGAAGTAGTAATATCTGTCTTCATAATGAGCAGAAGGTGAAAACTGGCCCTTTGTAAATTTCTAATGGATGGGAGTCGAGAAGCTCCAAGGCGATCGCTGTTACGGATAGCCCATAAAACTCGTGTTTGCTGTGCGAATGTAAACTTAGCAGATATAAATCTAATTCAGAAACCCACACTAATACACGCAGAAAATCGAGCTTCCCGCAACGAAATAACGACCAATACATTCTCGATTACATCACGTGATCGGTTCTAGTGAGAAATCGCGTGCCACTTAGTCGTACAAGAACCCGAGTCGCAATAACAACTGGTCAATCACTACCACCAGCCAGGCCACGGCAACCAACCGCAGAGCCTGCAGAGCCCACGTATCCATGGCTCTGCCAAGTGTCTTCGGCACATGATGGATATCCAGTTCGCATGCAAAACCGAACTCGGCCGACACTTCCACTTCAGTTTGTCAATGTGAAACAGATTTACCGACGCTGAAGTACAAACACAAAAGAAGGTCCGACAGTATGTTAATCAAGTATCCGATATTGAGTTATTTATTGTATCGGACTTAATATGGCTGTTTTAATTAACTTAAGAAGTGGTCCTTGTTTGAGTTTTGAAGGCTGTAACGTTAGAAGTTTCAGTTCTATGCGACCCATCTCATAAATATGCTTACAAGAAATTATCTTTTGACGCAAATCAGATGGTGATAAACATACCCTGAGGTTCTTTAATAGAAAAGTTTTCCTTTGATTACGATATTTCAAGGAAACTTATCTGTGTTATGCAAATGAGGCTGTAGGTTTTTTTTCACAAAGATTGCCTTATGGAGGGGAATTTGAGTGTCCATAAGGTATATGTACACCTTTACATGCAAAAACAAATTTTGTTTTGCATAATTTTGCTCTGTAAAATTTCATACAATTGAGAATGGTACCAGAAAGAGAGTGAAGTGAACAAATCCCTTGAAATTATGTCTACATTGTTTATAAAAATTATTTTGTTTATAATTTTGACATACAAATTGAAACATGATAGCTCATGCAGTTTTTAAGATAGAGCCATATTTTTTTTCACTGTTTTATAGCTAAAACTATTCTTTAGTGCCTGACATAGAGCCATTTTTTATTTTCATTTACATTAATTAAATATTACATATATGTAACTTATACTAATATTTTATGTTGCATAAATCATGTAAAAATCCATAGATAATTATTAATTATATTAATGTTATTTTACTCATTGTCAGGCACTAGGGGACATTTCAAGCTTCAAAATGACACCAATATCTTCTCGGTATCACATATTTGACTGAGATATCATGTTTAAAAGAATTAAATATTCTAAAATTACTATTTACAGGAAATGAACCACAAACTTTCAGAGCCTAGAAGACTGCATCATCATATGTCACCCCTTAAGCAGCTTCATGTTGGTCCTGTTTCAGCTTCTTTCTGCCTCTCAAATACCTCCTCCTTGTTTTAACTTCAGGTGTTGAAAGTTTTTTTGACATTTTTGTCCTTATTTTCCATTGATGCAACAAATCCTGCGATGGTGCTTGTCCCAGGGTTTATGCTCATCCTCCTCAGAATTTTAATTTCTCCTTTCGGACTCTTATTTATATGACATACAACATCATTGACACACAAATTTACAGTTTTATGACTAACAGTAAAATATTATAAATTACTTCATTATGTAAAAACGTATTTTCAATGTAATGATCATGCTCTGATATTTATGCATTTATTTTGGGACTAGAAAGAAGTTTATTTTACAAGCAATGCTGGATGAGGGGATTGACTGCTACGAGAATCACTCAAAAAGTAATCCACAATATGTATTTAAAAATTACATTTTTATCCTACAGCTTTGCTATTTTCATAGAATGTAGATACATCCTTCAGGAACAATACGTCACTTTTCCACATAATCCTCGCACCTTTCAACTGCCTTACGCCACCTTGGAATGAGGGCCTGTATACCTGCACTATAAAAGTCTGAACCAACACGTCTGAGCTACTCTCTGGCGCCACTCACGGGAACGACTTAAATTAAATTTGAATACAAGGGGGAAGGATGTATCTATGAGCTCCATAAATTGCAAAGGTTTAGAATAAAAAATAAATTTTAAAAAGTGTTGTGCATTACTTTTGGAGTGATCTTCCTACAGTAGAAGTGACCGTGGCTGATCACGCAGAATTTTGGAAAATGGGACTTATCTGAAAAACCGTAAGGCATAAATCGAAAATTCTTATTTCAAATTAAATGGAAGAAAATTCTCTATTAAAATAGTTATATTTTGAAAATTCTAATTTTTCATCATTTTTTGCGGAATGACGGGTGAAATTTTGGTCATTTTCAATAAAAAATCGCATTTTCGTTTTCTTGTAAAAATTGACTCTGCAAATCTCTTATTTATATGTTGAGCAAGTTTCAATGCTCTGCAGCGTACCAAAGCATAAAAATTACGCAATATATAAATGGCTGTAAATCTTGAACTTCAATTCCATGCAGATTTTACAAGCTCTTTTCTAACACTTTTTTGTTCAGCACATTTAGTCAGGTTCGAGGTATAAAGACTTCTACAATTTCGAAGCTAGGAACATGAAATTCTTTCTCCATGTTCTATACACAGTAGTTAACAAATGAAGAGTTCACTGCAAGAATGATGAATGTCATTTGGAATACATTTTGCAGGAGAAGCAATTGAAAGTTTGAAATGCTTAGCGCTCAAAGCTTAACTGTGATTTTCCGATCATTACTGGACAATGACTATCAGTGTTAATGCCATATAACTCTGTATGTACATTCTATATGTCTTAAGCTATGCATTGACAGTCTTGGTTCATTTTCGACAAGAAAGTGACACCCATCATTCTTGCAGTGGACTCTTCAAATTAGATTATCAAATTTTTAATATATTAATCACTTTTTAAATTAAAAAATAATTTCTATAACAATAGGTACTACAAAATTAAAAAAATAAGTTTTGACAAAATAATAATTTTTTCTCTATTCTAAGGATATATTTATAAAATATGGATGCTTAGTACTTTTCTAGGTACATCAAAGATATTGTAATTTTTTTCTATATCATATACTTAAAATGTGTACGAGGAGACAGATTTTGAAAATGGGCTATGCCCCAATTTTTTTTTATAAAAACGGCATAACTCAGAAAATATCTGGGTAACATGCATGAAAATTTGTAGCATGTATATATGTATATGTATGTATATATGAGTAGCTTAATATCAAAGACGGACATCTGACCTCAATCGAAATTTAGATAGCTGTGGTTTTTATACAATTTTTCATGCTCTTTCCAGTTATAGTGATACCATATGCAAACTCTAACACTACATTTATAAAATAAATTGTGTTAAATATTACAAAGAACACTGTGAATTAAAAAATTGCCTCTAGATCAAAACTATGGAGATGATAGATGTCCGTCTTTGATATTAAGCTACTCATATATATATATATATATATATATGTCAGAGTGGAATATGTGTGCGAAAAATCAACCAACTAGCTGGAAAACTACAGAAGTTAGAGATTTCACAGTGAACAGTGGGCCAGAACCTCAATATAGCTGGAAAAAAAATGATATTTTTCAAAGTCACTGAAGTTGGTGTCTCTACTCTGTAAAAACTAACCAGATGTCTCTACTTCAGAAATCCGCAACGCAAAACGGGATTAGGAAAGATCAACAACCGTAAATACATAGCGGAAGTTGATGATTGATAAACACCCGGGCGGTCCTCACCCTGTTGTGAGCTGGAAGATCGTTCTGTGTTGTGCTTAGGCAAAAGATTTTTTAAATTCCACATGGAGAGTCTGCCCAAAGGCATGTACTTTTGGTTTATATAACGTTTAATTAATTTATTGCATGTCAATACTAGATAGATAGACAGATGAATTTAATATCATTCAGCGATTTACAGCCATAGACAATGTCAGAGTAGACATATATATACATATATATATATATATATATATATATATATATATATATATATATATATATATATATAGTACTATAATATGTTCGAAATTACTAAACTGAAAATCAAATTTTCGGTCATGAAGTTCATTTTTATTCTAAGATTGAAAAAAAATCGACAAACACACAGAATTTTTGTGAGAAAAATACAAAACAACATTAGGGCTTTAAATCTCATATTGCGGTTTAACTGCAAACGCGCGCTTTTTTTTTTTTTCGAAATATATTTTTCCGTTTTTATTTTAGGTGACGGTCAGCAAAAGCGGTCTTCGGTGACTCGTGAAGAATTATTTTAATTAATGCTCGAGAAGAAAAGCTCTTGAGACTCATTATATGAGTATATTTTGACTAGTTTATAAACAGGAGAGTGTTCACAGAACGTTTTTGAGGGAATAAATAAATAAATAAATAAACAAACAAAGAGATAGATAGATAGATAGATAGATAGATAGATAGATAGATAGATAGATAGATAGATAGATAGATAGATAGATAGATAGATAGATAGATAGATAGATAGATAGATAGATAGATATAGATAGATAGATAGATAGATAGATAGATAGATAGATTATACGGATAGATAGATGAGACAGACAGACAGACAGACGGACAGACGGACAGACGGACGGACGGACGGACGGACAGACAGACAGACAGACAGACAGACAGACAGACAGACAGACAGACAGACAGACAGACAGACAGACAGACAGACAGACAGACAGACAGACAGACAGACAGACAGACAGACAGACAGACAGACAGACAGACAGACAGACAGACAGAGATAGATAGATAGATAGATAGATAGATAGATAGATAGATAGATAGATAGATAGATAGATAGATAGATAGATAGATAGATAGATAGATAGATAGATAGATAGATAGATAGATAGATAGATAGATAGATAGATAGATAGATAGATAGATAGATAGATAGATAGACGGATGGATGGACGGACGGACAGACCGACGAACGGACAGACAGACAGACGGACAGACAGACGGACAGACAGACGGACAGACAGACAGACGGGCAGACAGACAGATAGATAGATAAATAGATAAATAAATAAATAAATAACTGAATAAATAAATAACTAAATAAATAAATGTGTTACTTATGAAAGATTTTCAGAAGAAAATGTGGAAGTTGTACGGGGCGAAAAAAAAGGCAGGTTTCTGGTGAAATACTCAGATTGGTTGAAGGCTTAAGTGAAGTTTTCTCAATAGAAATTCAATGGTATAGGTAAAGAACCTTGAATCTCATTTACCGGAGAAACGAAGAAATATTTCAGTCCCGAGCATAAGTTCTTTTTCAAAAAGACTAGTTCCTTTATAAGCAAAGGAACAATAATTTGCCTCGTTTTGAGTCCTACGTCATGAAAGGATTTATTGAGCCCCCCCAACACCCGAAACTAGTGGCAATGGATTTCGTAATGTTACACTACTAGGTTTCTATGATCCACGAATCATAAACATAACCACTGCGCTACAGAGATGAATAACTATACACACAAACACACACACACACACACACACACACACACAGTCCATCGATTGCATAGTTCACTACTCATTAAAACATTTCAACTTATTACTGCATGAGGTGCGGCAAATACGTCATATTTTCCAAGATAGAAAATACTTCATGTTCTGACTAGTCTTTCGCGATTTAGGTTTTATGACCTTAACACGCAGCGCAGAAAGTCAAAACCATTATCTTAATAAAGCAGAATACACTTGTTTGAATCAATAACGGGCTGTTGCAATTCATGCCTGACAGATATGATATATAATTTGTTTATATAGCTCTAAAATGTTCTTCTTAACGAACTCGTTTGGGTTAAAATGCAGGAAAGAATTATGTAGGCAACCTTAATTCAAAATTAATACCTGATCCAGAAGAATAACTCCAATATTTTAAGTGGAAATTATATATGCAGGGTATGAGTTCAGATGTTTCTGAAAAATATGTGCATGTAAATAATACATATTCCACTGAAAGCATCCTAGTATTATTCATATAATGCGACTGTAATTCAAGATCACTTTAGCATACACAATTAATCTCTGTAGTGCTGATTTGACTTTCTAACAGCTTATTAAAAAAGTCTGAACAGCAAACGTCCAAATGAATTTCAAGAATGTGACAACGAAGCCTCAAGTAAATGCTTTACTACCGATATACAGAGTGGACCGTAAGTAATGTCAAGACGTTATTCTTTGAGATACTTCAAATACAAAAGTATAATACAATTTTGCTCGTTTCTGCTTCCTCTACAAGATAAAAATTGATTTATATGAAACATTTCATAGCGTGTTTTGGAAAAACCACTGATTTAATTCCCAATATGATACAGTCAATTTAAGAGACCAATGCATTATGATAATAAATGATAGACATAATTTGTTTTGTCCTTTAAATGTGCAGCAATTTGATCCGAACAAATGTAACATTGAACAATTCCTTTGCAGAACGAAAAGCTACATTTATTCGAATCAAATTTCTACACATTTAAAGGAGGAAACTAAAATTATTTCAATCATTTATTACCACAATAGATTGCTCTCTTGAACTGACTAAGTAGCCTATACTGAGAATTAAGTCAATGGCTTTCCCAAAACACGAAATGAAGTTTCATATAAAACAATTTTTACCTCGAAAAGGAAGCAAAAAACGAGTAAAATTGTATTAAAATGTTTTGTTTGAATTATTTTAAAGAATAACCCCCTGAAATTACGGTTGACCCTGTGCATTATTAAATACTATCGATAAGTGGCAAAGTATACAAAATATCATTATCATCGGCGTCATGGGTTAGTTAGGTGATATGACATGTTCTGACTCTTATTCCTAATATGATCGAGTCGTCAATATCCCTTTAATGATCTATGAATTTCTTTTCTGAGGGCTGTATAAGTAGTTCTTCAATCGTTCTGTCTCGCTATCCAACATTCACTCTCGCACAAAAAAACTTTGAGTTTTTGTAGAGTAGTTTTAGTTTGTGGCAACATTGCTAGAAACTTCTCGTTGCTTCGGGATTCGAACTCGCGACCGGCAGAAGGAGGGCGAGGTCGGCGGTGGCTGGGCGCGGCAAATGAAGTTGCGCACGCATCTACTGCCAGGGCATGTGCTGTGTGGTGCGAGGAAAAGGGGGGAAGCTGGAAACCAGGCGAACTGATTGTTGTAACGAGAATGATCTCGAAATCGTAGTTTCTGGAAAGCATGGCTTAACTTATAAAAAGCGAGCAGCTTTCGAAGAAAGCGAGTTGTCGTTGCTAGTTTTGGATAGCAAGCCAGTCAGTCTTGCGTAGCAGTGAAGTCAGCTTCGAGACCGGAGTTCGACCTGAGTGTGTCCGCAGCTGTGGGAGCGTCCTGAGTTCGAGTGCAGTGGACCGCAGTTGGGGAACCTGAGTTCGAAGTTCAGTGGACTGTCTCTGAAGGTCTTGGGTTCGAGATACTGTGAACTTGAGTGACTGAGCTAGAAGAACTAGCCAAGGAAAACGAACTGTGAACTGAGAACTGAAAGTTTTGTGTTGTAAATAGTGCTTTGTGAACATTAGTTGAGATTAGGAGTACATTGTAGTTCGCAATAATCCAAGTGAATTGTCATTGTCGTCTGTGGAGTGCAGTAACGAATACTGTGTTGATGTGTGGAGTGGAAATCCCATTGTTGACGGGAGTGTTTAAATTAAATTGTAGAAAGTGATTATTGTTGTGAGAATAAAATTACATTATTGTTTTGTATTAAAGTTACAATATTTATAAGATTGTTTTTCTAACTGTACCTCTACCACACATTTTCTGATAAGTTGATAATTTAAAGTCTATTGCTCTACCATAGCACTATCACCTTTACTTTTTAACTTCGCTCTAGAATATGCCATTAGGAAAGTTCAGGATAACAGGCAGGGTTTGGAATTGAACGGGTTACATCAGCTTCTTGTCTATGCAGATGACGTGAATATGTTAGGAGAAAATACACAAACGATTAGGGAAAACACGGAAATTTTACTTCAAGCAAGTAAAGCGGTCGGTTTGGAAGTAAATCCCGAAAAGACAAAGTATATGATTATGTCTCGTGACCAGAATATTGTACGAAATTGAAATATAAAAATTGGAGATTTATCCTTCGAAGAGGTGGAAAAATTCAAATATCTTGGAGCAACAGTAACAAATCTAAATGACACTCGGGAGGAAATTAAACGCAGAATAAATATGGGAAATGCGTGTTATTATTCGGTTGAGAAGCTCTTATCATCCAGTCTGCTGTCCAAAAATCTGAAAGTTAGAATTTATAAACCAGTTATATTACCGGTTGTTCTGTATGGTTGTGAAACTTGGACTCTCACTCTGAGAGAGGAACATAGGTTAAGGGTGTTTGAGAATAAGGTGCTTAGGAAAATATTTGGGGCTAAGCGGGATGAAGTTACAGGAGAATGGAGAAAGTTACACAACACAAAACTGCACGCATTGTATTCTTCACCTGACATAATTAGGAACTTAAAATCCAGACGTTTGAGATGGGCAGGGCATGTAGCACGTATGGGCGAATCCAGAAATGCATATAGAGTGTTAGTTGGGAGGCCGGAGGGAAAGAGACCTTTAGGGAGGCCGAGACGTAGATGGGAGGATAATATTAAAATGGATTTGAGGGAGGTGGGGTATGATTATAGAGACTGGATTAATCTTGCACAGGATAGGGACCGATGGCGGGCTTATGTGAGGGCGGCAATGAACCTTCGGTTCCTTAAAAGCCATTTGTAAGTAAGTAAGTATAGCTCTACCATAGTTAAAAGACAAATTGCACTCTAAATAAAAAATGACAACTTGCAGTCTGTTATAAGACTTTGTCATCTTTGACCTTACCGGCCTGTTGTTTTAAAAACCAAATTCTGTTTAGTCGTTGACATTTTAGAATTAAATTGCTATGTACTTGGAATAGTTTACACATATTACATCGAAATTCATTTTCTAATTCTCTGAGTACTGCCTGATTACCGACAAATAAAACTATTTAGATGGCAATATCTCTTCAAAATCTAACCCATGCTAGCTGTACAAACAATAAAGATGATAATTTAAGGGTTGCATAATTATCAGGATACCATTTAAGAAACTGCCTTATCTTGAAATCCCCCGAATATGTGAATTCAATAACAATAAAATGATAATAGTGAAAATTCATGGTGATTAGAGCATTACTGCATTATTGTTAAAAGGATGTGTCACATATATTTGAAATAATTTTAAACTAAAGTCGCGACGCTGTTATTCCCGGCGTGACTCCTCATCTTTGCTTACCTCTTAGGAATCCAAGGCTCTATAAAGTCTAGGTAGGTAGTTTCGTTCGCCATTTTTGTTCTTTCGTTGCCGAGCTACCAGACGAGGGATCTATTTACCACACCGTTAAACATTATCATGTCGTAGCTCCTATCATAATAAATCAAACGCACTGTAATTCAGCAAATAATTGAGCGGCAAATAACGTCCTCGTGTGCTTTCTGCGAACGCCAACGAAAGAGCCAAAATGACGGGCGATTATATATTAAGTATTTATCCAGCCTTAGGAAATGCTTTACATCTTTATCAGCGAATCACAAGACGCACACTTTTAAATGTAGCCGACCTGCAACGTGATTGGCAGCCGGAAATTAGAGCGACGGGACTATAGTTAGAAATTATTGTAAGCCTATCATTTTCTATGAATTAAATTTTGATTGCCGAAGCGAAGTTGTCTATACGTGACACTATACTGTAAACAGTTTTTTTTTTTTTTCACTTTCCCACAAATTTTGTTTTATGGACTTGGAGGGTTTTGATTCTAGGCGCCTCTTGCTGGTTACAATCTTGTTCTGGCCAACCATTCAATTAGAGTTGGTTTTTCTCTCATTGTTTTGGTAATCTGTTTATATAAAACATTTCAGTAACCATTGAGGATACATGACTGAGTGGAATTAAAGAGACCTCCACCACAGTATACTATATACAGTCACGAAGCTTGGGATGATTTTTTGCTAACGAGTTGCATTTCTCGCGATAGTTGCTAGCCGCTTGGAGCGCTGTAAGTACTAGGAACAATAGATTGTGTCACTGCCATTGTGATCTAATACAGGCCGTAAGGCAGACCATGCGACTCGCTTAACTCCATCACGAAGGGCGGAGTTTCAACCATATAAATTAATCGGAATGCATATTTCTCTAAAATGTAGTAGTGTAATTGCATTAATAAAATTTAAAACAATGATAAGGGGACACTTCAGACATAATTCCTTGCGAGTTAAGGTATAATATTATTTTTGGTGTGAAAATTACGTTATTCGTATGTGTAATATCTGTCTTTATTTGGATTAAATATTGCGAAATTCTTGTACAATCATTTATGCACGATTCAATCATTTTCAATTGCATCGCACGGATACTTAGATATGTTGAAATTATAGGTTATGTTTACTGTACCAGTTGCCCCTTTCTGTCTAAATTTAGTGATCTCCAATGCCTTGCCATTCATATGTAAATTTAGGTTATGTTTACTATATTTAACTTATACTTCTAAATTCGCAATCATACATTATAATTAAGCATAATGTCATGTATGATACCCCGGACATTCAATTTGTCTGTATTTTAATACTACAATTGAGTACGGTATTGAATTATTGTATTTATCTTCTACTTAAGAGACGAAGTAACACAATCGTACGTACATTAATTTCATAGGAGTGGTATGGTAAACGTTTTGTCTAAAGTTAAGGAAAGAGAGAGAGTGTGTGATGAAGCGATAGTAGCGATCCTGGTGGTGAGCAACTATCTATGGATCCATATTTCAACTGTATGTTTGCATATTTAGTAAGTATTAAGCTTCGTGACTGTATATACTAGACTGTTCCTCCACCTTCAAAATCCTAAATTGAGACACTATCCACAACTTGACAGTCAGACAAAACTTAAAGATAGCAATTAATAATTACATTGCAATAATATGTAAGAAATCTGGAATTACAAAAACGGAAATGTTAGACAGTTTTGAATTCTTGTGGGGCGTATCGTGTATAAAATAATTGTTAAAGAAAGGAGAATGTGTAAATAATGTAATTGCATCCATGGAGAGAATGAATGATTAATATATTCCAAGGCTGCCCACTTACATTTCGTCCTTTTGTAGGATGTATTTCTTTTCATTTTGTAATTCGAATATGTGGGTGCATGTTGAAGCCAGTCCCCCCTCTGCCAACATGACGCTGTTCATAAATCATGCAGCCTTACTGCGGTACAAGTCGTGCTGCAGAGGAAGGATACAACAGTGTAACAAAATATAATTCTACACCAAACAATAAAATGTACGACTGTTACAGATCCTACAAAGGTATGGTGCAGCAACGGGAATCACTGCAGTTAACATACTTTACGTTTCTTATACGAGCTTTCAATGTGCGATGACAGTAGATGAAAATGTACAACAAATGTGTCTTATTATAAAGAATATATCTGTGATAATTGAAGTACGAACTAAAAACAATGCGTTAGTTATGTCTGGGACGAGTAATTACTCTTTTTTTAATTAGTTATTTAACGACGCTGTATCAACTAATGAGGTTATTTAAACGTATTTAAACTGGAATAACCAAGTAACCCATATTACCAAAAAGTGCTTCCCATACTACATTCCTTAAACAGCATTCGAAAATTCCTTCCGCTATCACTCAAGAAAATACTAGTGGAAACACTAGTAATGCCCCACTTCGATTATTGTGATTTTGTACTGACTGACCTCAATGTCAACCAGTCGCAAAAATTACAACGTGTTCATAATTCTTGTGTTCGCTTCGTCTGCGATGTCCGTCGCGCTGACCACATTACCACATCCTTCCAAACTCTAAACTGGCTACGGCTTAACGAACGTAGAAATTTTCATTCTCTTGTTCTCCTTTTCCAAGTCCTTCACAGTTCTACACCTACCTACCTTGCCTATCGTTTTAGTTACCTGTCATCATATCATAAACTCTTCACACGCACGCAAAATAGCCGCATACTAGTCATACCAACACATAAAACATCATCGTATTCATCATCATACACAATCTCGCTCTCGCGCTTGTGGAATACCCTATCCAGTGACATCAGAGACTGTTGGAATTTAGTAGCGTTCAAAAGCAAACTTATTAAGCATTTTCTTACTGCGTAGAGTAGGATTAATTTGTACTTAATCAATAAAAGAAATGCTTCTCCCTTCTTAACTTTTACAATAAACTGTCTAGCTTTTATTAATCAGTTAATCTTTTGGTAATTTGATTTTTATTGTATCTGTAAATTTAATATTAATTGTAATTATAATTGTGATTGTATCCTTAATATTGTAGTTGTAATCCTTGGTAGAGGGGAAGAGAAGGTCTGATGGCCTTATCTCTACCAGGTTAAATAAATAAATAAAATAAATTTAGCTTCGATGGGATTGCTGATAGTGAGATAGTATTTGGCGAGTTGAAGCCGAGGATTCGCCATAGATTACATGACATTCGCCTTACAGTTGAGGAAAACCTCGAAAAAAAACCAACCACATCAATCAGCCCATGCAAGAATCGAAGCCACGCCCGAGCGCAACTCCAGATCGGCAAGCAAGCGACTCAGCCGACTTAGCTACGCTGGTGGCTTGTAAATATATATAAAAATACACATAAATGCAAAATACAGATAAATAACAATACAAATGGAATAAGATAATAGGCCTAATACAGAAGTAAAAAATAAAAAAAAATAGGAATTTTTATGAGGAGATTGGAGTCAAAATGAAATGAAATTTTAATGGCAGGAAGAGTAATTATTGTCTTATGCCTCCATGTTAAATTATTGTACTATAGTCCCGACGCTGTTATTTCCGGCGTGACTCCTCCTATTTGCTTACGTCTTAGAAAATGAAGGCTCTATAAAGTCTAGGTAGGTAGTATCGTTCGCCATTTTTGTTCTTTCGTTGCCGAGCTACCATACGAGGAATCTATTTGCCACACCGTTAAACATTATCATGTCGTAGCTCCTATGATAATAAGTCAAACGCAATATAATTCAGCAAATAATTGAGCGGCAAATAACGTCTTCGTGTGCTTTCTGCGAACGCCAACGAAAGAGCTAAAATGGCGGGCGATTACATTAAGTATTTATCGAGCCTTAAGAACTGAATCAGCGAATCACAAGACGCACACGTTTAAATGTAGCCTACCTGCAACGCGATTGGCTGCCGGAAATTAGAGCGGCGGGACTATAGTGCACTTGGTTAGAACCAGGTACCCATCTTTGAAGCCGTTAGCCCTGTGTACTATGAGTAAGCTATATTTAATTTCTCTGTTAAAAGATTTAAGTTTAAATACAATACTTACAAAATTTGTTTACTTTATTGTGGGCATAAAGGGGCCGCCCGACGTAATAATTTAGAAAGATAAGGTAAGCAAATAATGTGGGAAAATTTAGAGCAAAGGAGTAGATCCATGGCCGTTTCTTTCAGGGCTTATCCCGACATTTGTCTTAACACCCAAGGAAAACCACCTACCATTCTCATCCCTTCTAATTGAAAAATTCTGCATTGGTGGCGAAAATAAACTCCAACAAAAACTACAATTTCTATTCGTCCAGTCGTGGAAAGCCCCTTCACTAGCCAATTGGCTGTTACAGTGTCCATTTACAAGTATAAATAAGTTATATAAACTTATTACAAATGAAACTCTAAGGTAATTCATTTCACACTTTCTTATTGGGCCTGCGTACAGACACGCATGTGATCTCTCTTTCTATGCAGTCAAAGATAGTATTTCGCGTTTACAAGTTCTCACTCCAATAAACAGCTATCATAAATGTATTACAAGATATCTGATGCGATCTTAATTTGATACCATGATGCGGTTTTGTAGTTCACTACAAGAATTACGTGTAAAGGAAAAGTAAAAATTCACAGTGGCTATCATATTTAGCCAATTACTTCATTGATACAGTTTCTATACACGAGACGTAGCCTATATACAGAAATAATAATATGCGTTACAAAAGTGGTATGTTGAAGTTTTCATGTTCGAGGAAAAGTCTGAAAAAGCGAAACGTAGTTGAGCTTTTTTAATTTTCGGGAATTGAAAGCAAACATACCGCTCGTGTATCGTACATTATTTTGTGCGAAGATCGTTTATTACATACCTGAAAGAGAAATTTCTAATTAGTTGCAATGGAATCTCCATCTTGGTTTCTGTTCAATAACTGCAAATTTGCAAAACAAAAATATCTATCTTCAACATTGTTTCTTGCAAAACAAAAATATCTATCTTCAACATTGTTGCTTTAAAATGTTTTCTGTGTTTACTACACTCCAGCAGGCCGTGATATACGTCTGTCTTCCCCCCCCCCCCGTCTATAAATGCGAACTTAGGGTAATTCCGGGTTAGATGGCCATAGTTTTTTAAATCACTTAGAACAGGGTAACCGATTGGTAAAGAAATACGAAACAAATCAAATACGTTCCTTCTAGGTTATATTTCTCCACTACAGTGCCTCAGTGCGCATAGAATTCACTGATGTAATAAAAAAATACGTTTGAAATATAATAGGCCACTGGCCATCTCACCCAACATATGTGGGTGAGATGGCCGTAGGATATAGGGATAGATGGCCGTCATAATTTTTAAGTAAATTCATAACAATTTTTTGTAAAAGAATGAGGTTTTATGCACTGGCCACATAAATATAGACAACACAGAAACAAATTGAAACGCTTATGAACACATTATAATAATAATCCGAAGGCACAACAGCCCATGAAGGACCATGATCGACCAGCCGGCTGCTGGCCTCACGTCCACATGTCGAAGCAGAGGTGGACGATCATCCAACCAAATGGCGGTATCGTGTGATTAGCCCGATGATCCCCCCCAGCCGTTACAGCAGGCTTTCTTAACCGGATTTCTTTACCTATCGTAGTTACCCAAGTGCATCACGATGCTGGGTGGGCACTGGTCCCATATACTGGCTCAAATTTCATGAGATAATTTCTTCCCCCATGAGGACTCGAACCAGCGCGAATTCCGTAACGCGAGTCCTAGGCAGGATGCCTTAGGCCACGACGCGGGACCTTATGAACATGTTAATGAAACAAAATCCTGAAAGGTCAAAGTAACAGCATCTTTTCCAGTTGGTTTCCGGGATAGGAAACGTTGTCTCACAAGCAAACATTCTGATGGGAGCAAATAAACGGTAAGGTTATGTAATGATTTATCGGTTTCCTTAATGTTACTTGCATCACGAATGCAGTAACTTTAGTGGAGTTGTAGAGTTTACTGAATTTTTGCAAATATTTAAAAACAATAATTAACAGTGCAATTTAGGTGAAATTGCAGTGGTAAGTTTCCAATTTATAATTATTATTATATTGAACGTCTCTAAAAATAATATGTTAAAAGTCTAAAGCAGTAAAATCAATATGTCACTTAAGCGGTAAGAAGAGGGAAATTGTTATGTGTGCTAGGTTGGGAATACTGAATGTGGAATATTAGACTTTCGCGGATTGGTTTTGTGCGGAAACCAAGCAAATACGCACGATCTCGCACAAACGTAAATAACTGAACTTATTCACATAAGAAGTGGCGAGCATTCACTTCTGGTACGTTCAGCTCTTACACTTGCGCTGCCGAAGTATCCGAAAAGTCTAAAAATAAGTTTACTTAAAACTAGACGCATAAAGAAAATCCAGAAAACGCCGGGAACTTTAAGCTAGTAATGAATACAATAAAGATAAAGTATACTATTATTGGATAAGATCTCATTTACTTACATCCTATCATGATAAATTCATTAGCCGTCACGATCTACCGAATTCGTAAAGAAATAATGAAACTATTTATTTAGAAATACGATCAAAGCTATCCAATGCTAAGTAGGAACTCTGACTGCTCATGAATGACAAAAACAACGGAATAACGGTAATATTCATTTTTATTATAAACTCAATGGAATTGAACAAAGACAGAAATTTAATCATCTATACTAATTATAATTTTTTTTTATTTTAGTAGGTTATTTTACGACGCTTTATCAACAGCTTAGGTTATTAAGCGTCTGAATGAGATGAAGGTGATAATGCCGGTGAAATGAGTCCGGGGTCCAACACCGAAAGTTACCCAGCATTTGCTCATATTGGGTTGAGGGAAAACCCCGGAAAAAACCTCAACCAGGTAACTTGACCCGACCGGGAATCGAACCCGGGCCACCTGGTTTCGCGGCTAGACGTGCTAACCGTTACTCCACAGGCGTGGACTACTAATTATAAATCTGTAGCCAAAATTTTTTCTGGTAATTTTCGATTTTCCAAAAATAATTGGTGTTAACATGTATAATTAACCATCCTGAAACCGAAAATAATTTTTTTGAAATTTTTGTTTGTATGTCTGTCTGTCTGTCTGTCTGTCTGGATGTTTGTTAACTTTTCACGCGATAATGGCTGAACTGACTTATATGAAAAATGTAATATAAATTAAGTTCGTTGTTACTAAGATTTTAGGCTATATGGCATTCAAAATACTATATTTAAAAGGTGGGTTATAAGAGGGCTTGAATTAAATAAATCAAAATATCTCCTTTATTATTAATTTTCATGAAAAATATTACATAACAAAACTTTTTTTTAATTATTGCCGATAAGTTTTACTCTATACAAAATTTTGATAGGACTGATATTTAATGAGATAAATTAGTTTTAAAATTTACATAACGCCATATATGGCGCTGTAATGAAATAGAAAACAAGTGACTTCGTCTATAAGGGGCCTTGGACAACAACAAACGAAAGCTATTAAACATAGCCTACAGAGAATGTTTCTGTGTTTGTATGAAGTAATATCGATTAAAGGATATACAAGACTTTTGAAATAATATAATACATTTGCACCGCCGCCTCAGATTATAGCATTTGCTGTTCCTGCAATAACTCCTATGTGCAAAATAAAAAATTTTTGAGTAGGAAGAAAAAACGCATTTATTCATGGCAATGGTACATAGGAGATCGTGAATTCTTACATTTTCGAAAAAATGAAATATAATTACATATCACTATATGTGCTGTATCACTATTTAAGTTATTTGAAGGGTTCAGAACCATAGTGGGCTAAGCGCCATTTACTGAAGACGTAGGAAACAAGGGTTAAAATTAAATTATTACCATAATTCAATGGAAACATATGCAAGTAATATAAAAAAAATTGTATCCGGTGTGGCTTAGTGGATAAAGCATCAGCACGTAGAGCTGAAAACCCGGGTTCAAATCCCGGCGCCGGAGAGAATTTTTCTCCGTTCCACTACTCTTTCATCGTATGATGACGCAGAATATCTGCATGGAAATATCATATGTACTTCGGTACATTAAAATAATATATATGATATGCGTAAATCACTTCGTGATTTAAGACGGCGCTCATTCCGTCGGATCCCGGCCAACTAGTCGCTCATATCGAGTGCACCTCAGCACATGTGTGGACTTCGGTCCTGCGTTCATAGACATCTATGACGTAGTGCAGAGGGCGGCCACTAGAGGGAACCCAAGAGTTGGAGCTTAATCTGAGACGATTCTAACCGGCGTCGGAGTTATATCCGGTGTGGCTTAGTGGATAAAGCATCAGAAAGTAGAGCTGAAAACCCGGGTTTAAATCCCGGCGCCGGAGAGAATTTTTCTCCGTTCCATTACTCTTTCATCGTATGATGACGCAGAATATCTGCATGGAAATATCATATGTACTTCGGTACATTAAAATAATATATAAGTAATATAAAGTATACACAATAAATCTAAATTATATCAATTTTCATTAAACCATGGTTGCATGTAATAACAAATAAGAAACATGTTAAAGGAATTGTCATTGCACCAAGTGAGTGATCTCTGGACCAAAATGATGGCATTTTAATTTTTTTTAAATTGGCTACAATTTAAATTAAGTAACATATTAAAAGATTTATCCTTCTATCAAACAGGAATGTTCCCTGGATCAAATGCCCTATTTTAATTATGTAATATATTACTTTATATTTATTTCTAACGGGTGCAGGGGAGCGCGCAGGTACGGCTAGTTGTACAATAATTGTGGGATTGGTAAATTTATCGAGTGTTTCTGATGGTGAGGAAACTGATGTTGATCATGACTTGTGGTTTTTAAGCAACCCGGAGATTCATTGCCGCCCTCACATAAGCCCACCATCGGTTCCCATTCTGCGCAAGATTAATCCAGCCTCATCATTATATCGCATCTCCCTCAAATCCATTTTAATATTATTCTCCCATCTACGTCTCGGCCTCCCCAAAGATCTTTTTCCCTCCGGTCTAACAACTAACACTCTATATACATGTCTGGATTTGCCCATACGTGCTACATGCCCTGTCTATGTCAAACATCTGGATTGAATGTTCCTAATTATGTCAGGTGAAGAATACAATGTGTGTAGTTGTTGATCATTTCTGAGTTTTATTTATAATACGAGTTATTGTATGTTTACGTCATTGATTAGTGAAAAAAATAGCGAATCATAAGCAACAAGACAAAACTGGCAATATGAAAACTATAATATTGCAGTGACAGATCGCTGTGATTGGTTGAATACAATTGATTCTTATACTCCATTCGTGAACTGGTATACGAGCGAAAGTAATAAAATAGGTCCAATGACGAGAGATGATTCATGGAGACAAACAGACGACAAATATGGCAAAAACTTGGTGATTCTGAATTTTAGGAGTGTGAAGAGAGATGTATCTTGTGGCACTCGACTTATCCGAATTTAAATACTCGTGTCAATTATATTTGTGAAAGATTCACAAAAAAATTAAATTTCCGATGAAGTTATGACAGCAACCAAATATCAGGTTGTCCAAATGACATTATGCAGCAGAATATATTCCTGTTGAAATGGACAAAAACTAGGTTTTCGCAGTGTGTTGTAACAGCACTATTCTGCGACGGTAAACTACTACCGTAAACACTAATTATGGAAAGATACGAAAAAATCCAGTCAAAACGGAATGCGATATATGCAAAGTGATGACTTCAAACAAACATGTGATAGGTCTATAATGGTCAATGAATAAGTGAACTACAGAATAAATGATAGCGAAATAAACACGTAAACAATAGAATAACGTTTTAGAAATTTCACGATTTGGTATTCGAGCTAAAGAGACATGTGGATCGCTCTGCTAAAAGACAGAAGGATTACCTGTGATGAAGTCAGAAATAATTTAATACGTAATAACAATAATAATAATAATAATAATAATAATAATAATAATAATAATAATAATGGCAGTTCTCATTCTTTATGCTGCAGAATTTTGTTATACGAAATCGTAATATCGAGAAAATTATCTCCATGTAGGATGGTGGACCTCCTAATATTTAAACACCAGTTAAGCGACTGTTACATAACACGTTTGGTGATCGCATAATAAGCAGACATTTATCTAACGCCTGGCCAGCACGTTCCCCTGATATCAATCCAGCAGGTTTTTGGCTGTGGGGTTATTTAAAACACCGAGTTTTTTTTAACTAATCCTACGAATACCGACGAACTAAAATATGCAATTTCGCAACAAATTGAAGACATTCCACCAGATGTATTAGTGAATGCTAATCACAGCATAGAAGAAAGATTGTTGCTTGTTGAAGAACAAAATGGCAGACATATTCAACATATAAACTGAATCTAATAAATCCCACATCGTTTTGAGTATAAGTGTGTTTTTGTTTTATGTATATTTTCTTGAAAAGTTTATGACGACGTCAAACTGTAACTTACTTTTGAATAGCCCTGTAATTATATATTAACGGTCTTACTAATAAAAACTCTATATACAGACGTTTAACTGTCTTATACTTACACAATGAGTAGCTCGTTTATAAGTCGTGTGTAAATTCCTTACTAATAATCAGTACATACGTCGTGTATAACAGTATAATTGTTACACAGCTACGTCATAGTTTCGTCATTACTTCGTTACGAAAGGTGATAGAATATCTGAGGTTCTCTACTGCATCCGGTAGAGTGCTCTAGTGTGGCGTGTTAAATATCGATAGTACAACTGGCTCTAATCGATTACCACACTACATTTTGGTCAAAGAGTACAAGCTACAGCAATATTATTCTAATAATTCTATGATCTTTGGTTTGTTCTTCTGTGGTTACAAGGTAACCATCATCATAAAATGACAGTCGATACGAACATCTGTTAGAGGGGCGGCCATTTTTTCACTATATACAACGCTTAAACAAGGGGTTTCGTGTATATAACTATTGCAAAGCAATTCCCATTGTATAGTTACAGCCTGTTTATACGTCCATAGCTTATTCTCGGTTTATTAGTAACGTTTTCTGTCTCAAATCTGCATAAGTCTCGTATAAAAACTATACACGGTTTATTAGTAAGACTGTATATATTTCAACAGAGCATGTTTTCACTCTAACTTCCACCCATAGATCTGAATCTTGTGTGCTAGTCACACTTCTCTAGTTATGTTATCATTACTGATGCCCATCTTACATAGCAAACATCAGCGTAATAGAGTTTCTAGTAAAAACATAATGAAAATGAATGTACTTATATTGTGAACCAGTTCTCAGAAATCTCAACAATGTTACCGCTGTTCCGCCGTTCAATATACGCCAATCATTTACAGAGCCTTCAACTTCCTGACGAGACGTTATTATATGAATTTCAAGAAAAATACACAAAGACCTAATAGAAAGTAATACATAAGGCTGACAATTTCCTTTCGAAAGCTACATTATTACATCTCTTTCATGGTGTTGCAGCTTAGTAATTGAGAGTTAGACGTCCTACACAATCCCAGGCCTAACCAAGTCAAGTCGTCTGGAAATTAGCTGCAGTAACCTTTAAAAACGAACATGGTACACGAGTCATCATTGATTCTTTCACACTTAAGGCTCTGGATCTGTGAAATATCTGGATCTGTGAAATATCTGAATCCGTACACAAATTTTCACTTTGATATTCCAATTAGTTTACTTGAAATTAATTTTTGTTGTTTTTTAATACTGAACTATAATTGTCCCAATTTTCAAAGTTTACTTATTCTTTTTTAAATCTACATTTAATTTATTCCTGATAGATGTATGTAAAACATGACATAAGCTTTTCATATATTCCAAATTAAATCGCTATTTTTAAAAGGGCGGAAGTCCAAAAATACAAATTTTACAGAAGAGACAAAAGTCTGTCAAGAACATCCGCAGTTTTAACATAAATTATAAAATGTTATGTTGCATTTTAACCATTTTACTGGTTTTTCAAAACAATGAGTGTTTTTACTCATGAACTGAGCTATCCATGTGGACGTATTCATTATGCAGTGTATATTATACTGTCTACAGCACATTAGCGTACGATACAGAGAATGAATTAAATTGAAAAATAATTGTGTTTAATGATTTATTTAAGTATGGGAAGTACCCGGAAATTTGGGCTACATCCATCATTCATCCTATCTATAAAAGTAAGGGTTCGATTGGATCTCCAGACTCATATAGAGGCGTGGCCTTACTGCCTACTATGGGTAAAATCTATTGTAAAATCTTGTATGAAAGAATGAAGGGGTGGGTGTCTCGGCATGGCAAAATTTCAAAATTTCAGATGGGTTTTATGGAAGGTCGTAGCACAGTTGACAACATATTTATTTTGGATTCACTGAAACAGAAACAAATGTCTAGAAAAGGGGGGAAATTGCACTGCGCTTTCGTGGATTTTCGAAAGGCTTTCGACACTGTGGAGAGAGAAGCGCTTTGGTATAAATTATGGATGAAAGGGATGTCGGGCAAGATGATTAGGGCGCTTCAGGGGATATATAATAAAGTGGAATTTTTTTGTGGTTTTTCAAAGTTCTTTTAACATAAATTGATACGTTTATGGTAAGAGAAGACATTTCAATAAAAAATTAATTTTGAAAACATATGACTTCCGCCCTTTCACCAAATAACGATTGAATTACTTTTTGAGAAAAAATATTCATCCTTTTAGTTGTCAATTTTTCAATTTTTAAAACTTAGCACATCCTCAACAAATAGTGATTTCAATACTTTCAATACTAGCAGAAGAAAACACATTTGTCTGTTTATTTCACATGATTTTGAGAACTAATGTGCAAAATTTCACTGACATTGGAGAAAAACTGCATTCATTAAAGCATTTTCAATGTTACAAAATGTTGAAAATTGGAAAATCGATTAAACGAGTATCGACGTACAACATGCATATGATATACAGTATCGACATACTTTCTTCCTGCACAGGTGTACCACGTACATTTTTCGCCTACATAACGAATACAATATGAACTGAATGAAAAGTAAAATTAATTAGAATGAAGAACAAAGTCTGTCAAAATGACAGCTGAGTGTCAGTTTTTGAGGGCTCACACGCTGTCCCTTTACATTGAAAAATAGGATACCAATAAATTATTATCGGTGAAAGTTTGCAGGGAAATAACATTTGTAGATGATGATTATCATCATTATATTATGTTGGTGATGTCTAAACTTTAAGGGGTTAGGTGCAGGTGACGGCAGTAAAATTCTGAAAATATTCAACTTTTTTTTTGCTCCATTACTATATCATGTACAATAATGAAAATCGGTATGTGTAAAACACTGTCCTTATGCTAAATGGAAAAAAAAAATATATATATTTTTACGATTTAAAAAAAAATTATTTACATTTCTTTTCAAAATTCAGTTCACTGTGCAGTGATGAAGCGTTTCCCACATATCTCAAAAACTATCCAACATTCTGAGATGAAATGTTTTGTGTATATATATATATATATATGCATGTCATATCTATAATATGATGCAAGATCATTTCTCTACCTTTGATAGGTTATCTGATAAAAAATAAATTTATTTAAAAATGGTTAAATATCAGTATTTTCTTCTAACACAAAATAAGAAAAATATTATTTATTAAGGAATGTAGTTGAGAGAGAATGATATTGTAAACATGAGTTTCGGCAATAAAATAAAAGAGAGAGAACATGAAAAAGTTAACAAGTTTATGAGTTATAAGGGAAACGCTTCATCACTGCACAGTGAACTACCATCATTATGAATTTTGAAAAGAAATATATACATATATATATATATATATATATATATATATATATATATATATATATATATATATATACACAGGGTTGGGCAGATAAAACCGGCCCGTGTTATGACATTGATAGGTACTAATGATTTGAAACAAACTTCAAATGGAATGAAAATAAAATGCATTTACTTTCATAATAAATGTTGGAAGTGCCCTCCATCTGCATCTAGACTTTCTGTGCACGTTTTAACATGTTCGTGAAAAAACATGTCAATTCCTCATGGGTGATAAATTCATTAATTCGCGCCGTAAGTTGAGGAGTCCGGACAGAAGGAGTTCTGTTCCTTGTTACATTCCATTCCTGTTCCATTTTTGATGGATCCAGTCGTACGCCATTTTCGCACCAAATCTTGAATGCTGCTTTTCGCTGGTACTGATCGAAGCGGATATTTGTCTCTGAATAATTGTTGTGTTTCCTTAATAGAGCTGGTCTGTACGTACACCTCCACAAGGAATATTCGCTCTGGTATTGAATAAGTCATGCTTATTTAAAAAACAACTCTTTACATGTGTTTAGAGCGTCTGACTTTTAAACAGCAACCAGAAGAGGTTATAAGCAACAATGGCGGAACAACAATGACACAAAACACGCGGAAGATACAGTATAGCCAACATAATTACATTTTCAAGAAAAAAGAAAGAAAAGGAAACAATACCCTACATACCAGCGCTCTACCACTGAGCTACCCGGGAACTCCACCCGACACCGTCTCAACTTTTCCCTTTATATCCACACAACTCGCGTGGGCTGACGAAACGCCAGAGACCGACAACGAGTGCACACAATCTCTGTGTGACTTGGAATTGTGGTTTTCTGTTAACGTACACAGTAACGTATATATTATTGAGACGGTGTGGGGTGGAGTTCCCGGGTAGCTCAGTGGTAGAGCGCTGGTACGTTCAACCAGAGGTCCCGGGATCGATACCCGGCCCCGGAACAATTTTTCCCTTGAAATTATTCAAATCTGCTTTACAGGGAGCTTCACCTGAAAGACTAGATTCGCGCAATACCCTACATAATTTATTTTCCAAATCATATGACATGAGATGGGGCCGGTTTTATTTGCAAAACGCTGTATTTTAAATCGTAAATATATATATATATATATATATATATATATATATATTTTTTTTCATATAGCAGAAGGACAGTGTTTTACACATACCAATTTTCATTTTTGTACAAGATACAGTAATGGAGGAAAAAAATGTTGAATATTTCCAAAAATTTTACTGCTGTAAGCTGTACCTATCCCCTTAATGTCATAGAGCAGTGGTCGTCAGCACTCGCTGACATGTGCAATGGGTACGAGGTGCCGTCCCGTCTGCACCGTCGTGCAACAGGGAGAGATAGAGAGCATACCCGCTAGCAGCTACGAGAGCACTATAGTGCACTGCGTTTTCCGCGGGTAAGCGAGGCTAGCCCCAGCGTGCTCTGTGCTGACGACCCCTGGACTAGAGCATAAACCGTAATTTTGACTGATTCTGACATTTATAAGTTAACGTCCTAACTATATTCATACCTTCAGAGTCCAGTGCATCAAAATGGTCTCGCTATCTTAAAGTGAGTCGTTAATTTGTGATCTCACACACTATCTTTTTAAATTGGTTACTCAACAATTCTGTATAATTGCAGGCTGGACGCGAGTTGAGTCTAAGGATTCCCTGTACAGTTGGAAAAAGACTTCGAAAAGACGATCAGATAATCAGACCAAGCGATATTCGAACTCCGCCGAACGCAGTCTCTAAGCACGAGTCAAGTCCTGAGGTATGTCAGTGTCTCGCATTTAACTTATTTGGCTTCAGTCCTAATATTAACTTTGCGCTAGTTATTTATGTTGAAGGTCATAATTAGAGACAGGATTTTCATTTTTATATAAGCTTGCTACAGTTCTCAAACTTTGTAACTTTGATGGATTTAGTGATTCGAAATATGATTTGAGACACATGCAGATCAACCACATGAGGTGGACAGTGAAAAGAAACGGATCTATGAACCAATAATCCCGTTCTATAAAGATAAATATATCCTGTCCCACATTGATGTACTAATAGGTCTGATGGTGGGAGCACGAGGCACCATACCCTCCTTCTTTGCCAACAAATGTAAAAACTTAGGGCTAACACACAGCATTGTGAAGGAAGTAGCCATTAGTGCTCTCAAAGGATCGGTTCAGATATTGAGAAATCATTTGTATGGGAGCGATAATGGAAATTTCAAGTTATCTTAAGCGATGACTGTTGATTGGTTTAGATATCAATGCCAATAAATCCGTACTATTATTTTTCTCGCGGTATATGGCATTCATATCATTCTAACCTATCTGATGATATTTTTTTCCCCTTTCTTAACTGTAAATGAGCACAAACGCTACATAAGTGTAAATTTTTCTGACATTTTGTATATTCGATTCCCTCATCGTTTCAAATGCATATCATTTACCTTTTAGGTGTGTTTACAAATTATATGTAATACGTTTTGTCAAATCTGGCAACCTTTTCATAAGGGAAGCTACTTTGTTCTTCTTCTTCTTCTTTTCCCTGTATATTTTCATGTTTTGGTCGTTTTAGTGGTAAATTCATGCATAATGCATGTTTTTTAGATTTTAAGTTTAATAATACATATTTTGAGGTTTCTGTTGCATGTTACGTCCATTTTTATAGTTTCATTGCATATTTTATATTAAATCGCATGATACTGCATTTTATAAATGTTGCCTCGTAGAGTTTGCTATTTCTGAGCTTACAATATTTGAGTATATGTACTGAAAAATATAAGTGAAATGCTAACGGTTTGCAGGACTTTGAACCTTACCAGCTAATCCTCTCATTGTATTGTCACACTGGAATTCCACACTCCTGTTCTATACAAGTCTTACCCTGAGGCTAAAATTATTATTAGAAGGATGCCTCTTCTGCTCCCTTCCATACTCTGTAGTTTGGCGACAATAGCACTAACATGCTTCCCCTAACATGCCTTTAATTTGGAAAGCTAGATAGGTAGAAGGTCTGTAGTAGGCTACATGTACAGGTGTTTTGTGATTTAGCTACTCTATTTGTGTACTGTGGTGAACTGTGAAGTGTTGTAATGCCCCTGATTAAGTGTTCGAGAAGAGATCTTGTGGAACAGTGGATCAAGGGAAAAGAAGATTTAAAAAATTTGAAAAGATTGTTAGCAGTACATTGTGTCATTCGAAAATAAAATTTAAGTTTCAATTTTGATAGTGGTACACCTGTGGTATACCTGTGCAGGAAGGAAGTATATCGATACTATATACCATATGCATGTTGTACTTCGATACTCGTTTAGTCGATTTTCCAATTTTCAGCATTTTGTAACATTAAAAATGCTCTAATGAATGCAGTTTTTCTCCAATCTCAGTGAAAGTTTCCACAGAAGTCCTCAACAGCATGTGAAATAAACAGACAAATGTGTTTTCTTCTGCTAGTATTGAAAGTATTGAAATCACTATTTGTTGAGAATGTGATAAGTTTGAAAAAATTGAAAAATTAACAACTAAAAGGGTGAATATTTTTTCTCAAAAAGTAATTGAATCGCTATTTGGTAAAAGGGCGAAAGTCACATTTTTTTTTTAAATTCATTTTTTATTGAAGTGTCTTCTCTTACCATAGACGTATCAATTTATGTTAAAAGAACTTTGAAAAACCAGTAAAAAAAGGTTAAAATGCAACGTAAAATTTTATAATTTATGTTAAAACTGCGGATGTTCTTGACAGACTTTTGTCTCTTCTGTAAAATTTGTATTTTTGGACTTCCGCCATTTAACAAATAGCGATTTAACTGGGAAAATATGAAAAGCTTGTGTCATGTTTTACATACATCTATCAGGAGATTTATAGAAGAATAAGTAAACTTTGAAAATTGGGACAATAATTATAATTCAGTATTAAAAAAAAAACAAAAATTAATTTCAAGTAAACTAATTGGAATATCAAAGTGAAAATTTGTGTACGGCATGTCCACTTTGTAAGAAATGTGTGGTAAAAGTTTCAGATTAATAAATTAAAAAATGTAGGAGTCAGACATTTCACAGATCCATAGCCTTAAGTGTGAAGGAATCAATGATGACTCGTGTACCATGTTCGTTTTTAAAGATTACTGCAGCTAATTTCCAGACGACTTGACTTGGTTAGGCCTGGGATTGTGTAGGACGTCTAACTCTCAATTACTAAGCTTCAACACCATGAAAGATATATAATAATGTAGCTTCGAAAGGAAATTGTCAGCCTTATGTATTACTTTCTATTAGGTCTTTGTGTATTTTTCTTGAAATTCATATAATAACCTCTCGTCAGGAAGTTGAAGCCTCTGTAAATGATTGGCGTATATTGAACGGCGGAACAGCGGTAACATTCTTGAGATTTCTGAGAATTGGCTCACAATATAAGTACATTCATTTTCATTATGTTTTCACTGTTTTTTTTTCATTCATTGTGCATATTTGGTCATTTGATAGTGCATGGATGCATACATATTTTACGATTTGATAGTGCATGAAAATCCTGTCTCTACTCATTATGTAATGGGTTTTGTGAAATGTATTTTAGTTTCCGCACTTCATGACT
>NC_091128.1:143243743-143246243 GCF_040183065.1 Periplaneta americana
TCTGGGAACTGTATTACAAGCATCAAGCCGATTATACACAATTAAGGTAAAGGTGAAAAATCTTTCTCACTGAGTACAAACAGAAGTAGGCTATATAAGTCTATTAAAACACAGAGTGTGTTATGCTCTTGGACTGGTATTGCAAATTCCCCAAGAGTCTCGCGCTTATGTAACAATATGCATAGCAACACATCGCTCGTGATCAACTACACACATCCTCCTATATCCTATTACAGCGTTAACAAATATGCAAATGCCGCAATATATATGGCACAGGTGCCAGAGCCTACTACATTTTTTACAAAGCGAATTGGCCTGTGGCCCCGTTTCGGAGGGGCTATTTCCCATGGTAGAATTATCACTATGTGTATCGTTGCCATCCCTTTTCTCCGTAAGACTCGGGTAGCACCTCTCATTTGAATCCAAATCTAAATCATACAATGAAATACCACCCAGATTAAATCCACAACCTCAGCTAACAGTTAAATTAGCACTTACACTGTATTGATAAACATACGGTGACGTGTTGCCGCGACTCCTCATACGTCACAAACCTACGCACGGCTTACGACTCGTATACTTTTCCAGAGTATTATAGTTTGTCAGCATGTATAAAGGAATGGGGGGACCGTGTTAATAGATAGTGCAAGTGGCTACATTTGTTGGAGTCCTCATTACTCTTGCCATACCACATACTGCTACGAATTAAAAAAAATAAAATAAAAAAGGGGAAGAAAGGCGCAGCAAATTTAAAATAAGAATGTGTTAATAATTATAGGTTATAAGCAAGTAATATTTATCACCCAGTAGTGAAAGTGCTTGTTCCAACATATCATCAAGTCATCTTCCCTTGTGTTGCTAGCCACTGCCCAAATTTATTCCTCCTCTCAAAGGACGGGCTGGAGAGTGGAAAGGCCACGGCATTTCTAAACACAAAAAGTAAAAGACACAAAGCCATCAAATGACGATGGCATTGTGTACTCAGAAAGTCTGCATAGTTATGTGTTGTTGGTCAATATTGACTGTGAAGATTTAATGAACTAATGTTGAAATATTCTTCTTAGGAACAATCCACTAGAAGTCCATATTAAACAATGAGGCTCTCTAGATATAATAAAATACGGAATACACAACATTATTTAGAAACTACAGTACGTATATGTAATGTCTCGTGGAAGGAAAGATCAATTCACTGATAGGTAATGCAGACTTCACACCTCTTTAAATCAGCCTTGGCGAAAATGTGTCTCGCGAGCACATTGTCGCTCGCAATGATAGCTATGCATTTCTCTTGCTTCCTACCTTCCCCAACCCTCACCCTCTCACTCACTGGAGTCAAATTCCGTTCCATTTGTATTTTTCTCTGACCTGCGAGTGACGTATCGTAGCAATATCTCTCTCGAAAACATGTACCTCTACAAAAACGAAAGTTTCAAGTAGGATGGGAGGACGCATTTTTAGTGTCAATATGATGAGAATATTAAATATATGATTTATTCACAAGTATTACGAGGAAAACTGCTGTGTAACATAAAACGGCATTACACTACATGTTACTGATGAAACATTAAAAGGTTGAGTGATATTATTATTATTATTATTATTATTATTATTATTATTATCTCTGTACGTCGATCCTTTTTCAGAAGATGTACGAATAATGCGGTTAGATCTTCAATTTAAACTCACAGATATACAATGTGATGTGAAATGAAAGCTAGATGTAAGGACTTGACAAATTTGAACTTTTCAAATCTTTGCCAAAAAATAAATATCGGAAGCTTCGTTCTTTTGCTTGCTCTGTTGAAGCCATGTTCGCTACAATTTACGTTTGTGAAAAATTATTTTCAACAATGACAATAGTAAAAACCAAGTTTACATCACGACTGACAGACAAATACTTCGTGGTCAACTACGACTTGCAGTAAGTGACATAATTCCTGATTTTGAAACTCTGTCGCAGAGACATTCTGAAGACAGTTAATTTTAGGTTGTGACAATGTGTCCTATGTTTTCTTGTTCATTTCTTTCTTCGTTACACGTACTAAACATTAGTTTGTAACCTTATACTGTATAAAATTATATTTAAGTGCTTGACGCAAGGCAAATGAAATCCGTTAATAAGTCATACAGTTGCTTCACTTCGCCTTCGGGTGTCCGCCTCCCTCCACAGGTGCTATGCACGTTGCAGGTTACACAGTGGCTCGGCTCACGATCACGTTTTCTCCACGGCTGCTTTAAATGATATCAACATTTCTTCTGTATAACGGTCTCACTAACAAGCAGTGTGTAATTTTACATGAGACTTATGCAGGGATGGAGAAAGAAATACAAAGGAGAATAACACAATCCTGGAAAACCTTTTGGGCGCTAAAGTTTATACCCCTTGACAGGTCCATAAACCGCAGACTCAGACTATAGGCTCTTAACTCCTGTGTATTCCCGATGCTAACATACGGTTGCCAAACCTGGGCCCCCACAGAGAGGCAAAAGATGAACA